>NC_081555.1:26780765-26990765 GCF_963082655.1 Stomoxys calcitrans | reverse complement strand
ACACGTCATGCAATATTTCAGCCAAATCGGATAGGAATTGCTCCCTGTAGAGGCTCAATAAGCCAAGACCCCAGATAGGTTTATATGGCAGCTATATCAGGTTATGGACCGATTTGAACTATTCCTAGCACAGTTGTTGAAAGTCATAACAAAACACCTAATGCAAAATTTCAACCGAATCGGATAACAATTTCGTCCTCTAGTGGCTCAAGAAGTCAAGACTCCAGATCGGTTTATATGGCAAGTATATCAGGTTATGGGCCGATTTGAACTATTCTTAACACAGTTGTTGAAAGACATAACAAAACACTTCATGCAAAATTTCAGCCAAATCGGATAGGAATTGCGCACTCTAGACGCTCAAGAAGTCAAGACCCCAGATAGGTTTATATGACAGCTATATCAGGTTATGAACCGATTTCGACCATACTCAGCATTGTTGTTGGAAGTCATAATAAAACATCGCATGCAAAACTTCAGCCAAATCGGATAAGAATTGTGCCCTCAAGCGGCTCAAGAAGTCAAGATGCAAGATCGGTTTTTATGGCAGCTATATCAAAACGTAGACCGATATTGCCCATTTACAATCCCAACCGACCTACACTAATAAGAAATATTTGTGGTAAATTTCAAGCGGCTAGCTTTACTACTTCGAAAGTTAGCATGCTTTCGACAGACAGACAGACGACGGACGGACTTTATGGGGTCTTAGACGAATATTTCGAGGAGTTACAAACAAAATGATGAAATTAGTATACCCCCATCCTATGGTTGAGGGTATAATAAATGCTCCTGTAGGAGAAAGTTCGGTAGGAAGTGGGGGTTATTCGCTGTATGCAGCCAGTGGGAGACCAGTACTGGTGTGGAGGGCCTTCGTTAAGATGACTTGTACGTGGGAGTTCGAGAAGGTCCAGAGACTGGCCTGTGTCGGAGTCACAGGGGCAATGAGATCCGCACCACAGGCAAATCTGGAAGCGATTCGGAATATACATATACCCATTGAGGTCTATATTTGGAACTGGAACTTCCCGCCAAGGTAGCGCTTAGGCTGAGGGTAAAGAGCACCGACACCGATTGGAAATAAATATTCGGTTTCTAGTGAAGTAGTATGAGTGAAGTATGAGTGTAGGGCGAATGCTGGGTTTGAGAAGAATGAAACGTCGAATTTTACTGATGGCTCCAAGATAGAGTCAGTTACGGGACTGGGGGTCTATTCCGACGCACTCAATATCGGTATGTCTCTGAGACTGTCAGACGAGTGTACGATTTTTCAGGTAGAGGTCTGTGTTATTACGGTAGCTTCAAGGGATACACA
This sequence comes from Stomoxys calcitrans, assembly GCF_963082655.1. Classification (NCBI taxonomy): domain Eukaryota; kingdom Metazoa; phylum Arthropoda; class Insecta; order Diptera; family Muscidae; genus Stomoxys; species Stomoxys calcitrans. The sequence continues at coordinate 26,989,450 of NC_081555.1, read as the reverse complement.
GGGAAAAGATTTACGGCCCTGAAAACTCTGGGTTTATGGGTATAGTATAAGGTTGGTGTAAGCGAAGAGTGTGGCGGATTGTTTGGAGTCCCTGGATAGGCTTCTGGATCACGATGTGACGCTCATATGGTTTCCCGGTCATGATGGGATTCGAGGAATTGAGGGGGCGGACAAATGCTCCAGGAGGTATTCGTCTGCGCCGTGTGAATCAGCTGCCGATCCTGTTTACTTGCCAGTTGTCGGGATATTGAACTTAGTAGTACGAAGGCCACCGTAGTGCAGAGGTTAGCATGTCCGCCTGTGACGCTGAACGCCTGGGTTCAAATCCTGGCGAGACCATCAGAAAAAAATGTTCAGCGGTGGTTTTCCCCTCCTCATGCTGGCAATATTTGTGAGGTACTATGCCATGTAAAACTTCTCTCCAAAGAGGTGTTGCACTGCGGCACGCCGTTCGGACTCGGCTATAAAAAGGAGGCCCCTTATCATTGAGCTTAAACTCGGACTGCACTCATTGATATGTGAGAAGTTTGCTCCGGTTCCTTAGTGGAATGTTCATGGGCAAAATTTTGTTTTGTTTTTGTTAGATGAAATGGCCACTGCGGGGTCGGTAGCGACATGAGACTGTCTGGATGGGTACCGAACCGCCAAGGCGCACAGGTCTGTCATTAACTGGATAAGGACGATAGAGGTCGCTAAGCATCTTCAAAGAGGTCATAACGGGACACTGTGCCATAGGCTGCATGGCGGCGCGCATGAGAATAGCGCACAATGACTTCTGCAAGAGTTGCCTCGATGAGGATGAAGAAAAGAATATCGACTAAAAAAATTTCAGATATGATTAAAAAATGATTGAATCTATTAAATTTTTTTTATTGAAAATGGCAAAAAATCAGTCACGATCGTTATTAAAAATAGTTCAGTTTTAATAAAAAAAAGGATAGAATGTATTAATTTTTTAATTGTAATTTTCACAAAATTTCAATCAAGATTTTAATTTGAAAAAAAAAAATTAAATAAATAAATGGTAGAATTAATTACATTTTTAATTGAAAGCGTTTTTAATATGTCCTCCATCACAGGATAGGGGACATACTTATTTCGTCATTCCCTTTTGTAACACATCGAAATATTCTTCCAAGACTCCATAAAATATACACATTCTTTAGTAAAGTTATTTGAATTTGGTCTCAGTTCCTCCTAATAAAGTTTCAGTGTCATAAAGGTGGACTTCTCCACATTGTTTTCACAATACGACTGACAGATTGCACACAGATACATGATGAGAAATGATGCTTCCAAGCATTTGGCTGTAAAGGCATGCTGCAAGCATTTCGAATACCACACATAATGTATTTTCATGCCGCACAACCGGTTTGGGCTGGAAATATTCAAAATATCACAGTTACAAAACTGTGTAGGCTGAACTGAATGGATTATGTCCAATATGGTACTTTTGCGGTTAGAACTTTTCTAAATGAAGATGGAAAAGATCGTTTATGTTGTGAGTGTATAAAAATGTGCTAATGCTTCAGGTCATTTTGTGATGATGCCAAAAATACATTTACACGTAGAAGCGTATAATTTGACATTATAAAGAAAAAAAAAATAATATCAACATGATACCTGAGCATCCAAAGTGAGCATTACGTGCAGCTTTCGAGACATTTGTCATGTGCGGGAATTATAAATGTATTTTATTTTTGACTAGCTGGACAGGACCCGCTCCGCTGCGCCTTCTTTCACTCTCTTAATTTATCTGAGCCCTATACTGGCATGGTCAGGGAATAAGTCCTGTTTGGGGTGCTGGTACGGTCTTTCTGATATTTCGCCTCAATGTGGATATCATTTCGTGCTCAATTCCCTCATATTCTTGAGGTCGGTAAATATATACGGTGGACGCCAATATATCTGACTCGCCCTCTATTTGTTTTATATTTCCATTTGGCGGGTTTTGGAGGTGGCACGGTCCCCTAGATATCCCACCCCAAATAAGGATACCAAATTTCTGTTTTTGAGTTATTATAAACAAACTCAATTTCGTTTAAATTGGCTCACCCATCATCGAGACCTGGCGTTTTAGAAAAAAGGGTAAGGGGAGGATCCGCCCATAAAAGTTTGGATGTTAGATCTTCTTCATTCTTTTGGTTTTGGTGGTGGATTGGAGTAGCCAAACCCTTTGCCACGAACGTGATATCAGTTTCATATCCTTCTCCAAAAAACCACATTTGAGCTACATATTATTATAGTCTGTATATATGTATGGTTTAGGGGGAGTTTATGAGGTGAGGCCTCCCTGAAACACTTGGCCATAAAACCAAGCCCCTTGAGCCCCTTTTTGCCATAATCCACAAATATGTCCAGTTTGGTGAAGGGTGGGGTGGCCACTCACGCACTAAGCCCTGAAAATAAATCAGCATCGTGCTCTATTCTCAAAGATAATTTTTTGAACCTTATATTGCCATTGGCCTCAATGTTGGAAATTAAATTCGTTTTCTAATCTCAAATACCTTTAATTGAAATCCCTTTTTGCAAAAGTCAGCAATTATGTCCGGTTTGGGGTATGGGCCCTTAAAACTATAAATATCGAGCTCCACTCTGTTTAAGACCCAAATTGTCATGGTGAGCAAATACGTCCTATTTGGCGGTTGTTATGGGGGTGGCACATCCCCTAGACAGTTGGTGCCTAATGTTGACTTCAGATTCGTGGTCTACTTCCGAATCGGTTTTGGGCTGTTTTGGGGGATGGGGCGGCCACTCAGTGACTCGGCCTTGAAAATATATATCAGATTGGTGACTTACTCAAAAATACCTCTTTTTTGAGCCCCATATTGCAATGGTTAGCAAATACTTCCTATTTAGATGGTGTTAAGGGGCAGGGGCGGCCCCACACACAATTTCCCAACAAACTTGGTCTCATATTTGGATCCTTCACCATACCACAATTTTCAAAAATTTTCTCGGAGATGCATGCATCGCTTTAAGCGAAATTTTGTATGCCACCTTATAGTACCCCAAAAAAATGAAATTGATACAAAATTTTTGGATCAAAAAACCTGGGGGGACGCCCCATCCCAAAACCCACCCGAACGGACATGTTTACCGATTGGGACAATATGGGTATCAAATGAAAGGTATTTAGGAGTAGAGTATTGGACATACAAACTTCGCCTAAAGTGTTCGAGGTGGTATCTGAGGCGCCTCCCCACCCCCCAAAACCCCCCAGCAGGGCATATTTACCAATTGGGACAATATGGATATCAAACAAAAGGTATTTAAAAGTAGAGTACAAAATCTGACATAAAAATTTATTTCTTGGTATCTGATGGGCCTCCCCACCCCCCAAAAAAACCCCCTCACGGACATGTTTACCGATTCTGACAATATGGGTATCAAACGAAAGGTGTTTAAGAGTAGCGTAAGAACTTGGTATACAAATTTCGCCCAAGGTGTTCGGAGTGGTCCCCACCCCCAAAAAAACCTCCAACTTTGGACAATATGGGTATCAAATGAAAGGTATTTCAAAGTAAAATACAAATCTGACATACAAATTTATTCCTTAGTGTCTGAGATGCCTCACCACCCTCCAGACCCCCAATTTGTTCAAAATTTCGATTTTATAGGAAAATTTCAATTCTAATCAATACTATTGGGTTGCCCAAAAAGTAATTGCGGATTTTTTAAGAGAAAGTAAATACAATTTTAATAAAACTTAGAATGAACTTTAATCAACTATACTTTTTTACACTTCTTTTCTAAAGCAAGCTAAAAGAAACAGCTGATAACTGACAGAAGAAAGAATGCAATTACAGAATCACAAGCTGTTGAAAAAATTTTTCAACGCCGAATATATGAAAAATCCGCAATTACTTTTTGGGCAACCAATATGTCAAAATGTCCCTAAAATTGTCTACAAATATAAATTTTCCACCAAGAATTCCATAAAATTTTCTCTAAGCATGAATAGAATATTTCTATTTTAAGCAATTATTTTAAATAAAAGATCTCCAATATATAACCCTAATCTATTCATTCAATCGACCTTTCTTAGACCAAACTCATGCTAGGAATTTCTAATATTTTGTACTAACATTTACTTAACACTTGTACTGAATAACCAACCTACACTTTAGGCTCAAATTGTAAATCTCCAAGTGAGGCCATATTTCTTCCTTCACTACCAATTGACCTATGACCAAAGATAAACATCTTTTTTCTTCAATTATTTCTTTACCTTGGGTAAGAGAAAATAAAAAGAAACCAAACAGCAAGCACTGCCCATTTTCTTCAATCTTCTCCTTTCAATTTTCAACATCTTGGCACCTATCCCAGCAAACGAAGAACCTTCCTTATCTAACAATGTGTCATAATAAACTTTCCAATGAATTGCAAATTCCAATCACGTTTCTTAAAATCGAAATCGAATTCCCCATCATTTACAACGACCAAACAAAGAGCAAAACAAAAAAAGGCCCAGCGCCATTTAAATTAATTGTCCTTTGCTCTTGCTGCTAGGATTGCACAATGAACCATAGAGCAAAAAAAGAAAGAAAGAAAGGAATTCAAGCAACAAAAGAAATAAAGACTGACACCCCAGGGTTTGAGCTTTGATCGAAATTGAAAGAAAAATTAATAACTTGTGACAGCGGCTAATGGTTTCCAAAGGCATATGTCAAAAATGCTAAATTAAATGGACATAAATTGATGGTCGAATGCGTTGGTTGTCAATAGCAAAACAAGTCCCTACCCTTTCACAATAACACCCACAGCTGGCCATCACACTAATAGGGATAGTCACAGGAACTGATTGAGGTATAGGAAAACAAATTGTTCACTTAGTTAAAGGAAAACAAAGGATGATAAGGATATTTTAAGTAATTTTTTTTTTGTGAAATGAAATTTATATCTTAGAAAAAGTTTCTTAATAAAAACAAAATCGAGAAAATAACCCATAAAAATGAAATTTTAATAAAATTTCCAATTTTGACAAAGTTTCCTACAGGAAGGAAATTTTCGACAAAAATTCTCATACAAAAGAAATTTTGACAATATTTCCCATAGAAAAGAAATTTTGACAAAATTTGGCTCGGAAATAAAATTGCGACAAAATTTCCCATAGAAATAAAATTTTGACAAAATTTCCCATTGAAAAGAAATTTTGACAAAATTTCCCATAGAAAAGCAATTTAGACAAAATTTCCCATAGAAAAGAAATTTTGACAAAATTTCCCATAGAAATGAAATATCGACAAAATTTCCTATAAAAATGAAATTTTGACAAAAGAAATATAGAAATTTAATTTCGACAAAATTTACCTAGAAATTAATTTTTGACAAAATTTCCTATAGAAATTAAATTTCAACAAAATTTCCCATAGAAATGAAATTTCGACAAAATTTCTCATAGAAATGAAATTTTGACAAAATTTTCCTAAGAAAATTTCTAATTAAGAAGAAATATCGACAAAATTTCCTGTAGAAACAAAATATCGACAAAATTTCCCATAGAAATGAAATTTTGACAAAATTTCACTAGAAATGAAATTTCGACAAAATTTCCTATAGAAATTAACTTTCGACAAAATTTCCCATAGAAATGAAATTTTACAAAATTTCCCTTAGAAGGAAATTTTGATAAAATTTCCCATAGCAATGAAATTTTGACAAAATTTCCCATAGGAATGAAAATTTGACAAAATTTCCCACAGGAACGAAATTTTGACAAAATTTCTTATAGGAATGAAATTTTGGGAAAAATTCCCAAAAAAAAAAAAATGAAATTTTGGCAAAATTTCCAAAAGAAATTAAATTTTGACAAAATTTCATATAAAAATGAAATTTTGACAAATTTTCGCAAGAAAATTTCCCAAAGAAAAGAAATGTTAGAAAAATTTCTTGTAGAAATTAAATTTTGACAAAATTTCCTGTAGAAATGAAATTTTGACAAAATTTCCTGTAGAAATGAAATTAAATTTTGACAAAATTTCCTGTAGAAATGAAATTTTGACAAAATTTCCCATAGAAATCTTGACAACATTTCCCATCGAAATAAAATTTTGACAAATTTTCCTTTTAAAGTAAAGTTTTGAAGTCCTTAGAAATTTTTTTCTCTCAAATTTTTCCTTTGCTTGCCCATTGGGTACCCTTAATATAAGCCATACTGCCTAGGAAATCATTCTCATTCTCATCATCATCATCAATGTCATGGTCATGAAGAGGATAATCCAAGTGCATTATAAAATCTTGCCAGTAAATCTACTTCCTTCAATGGCAACAATTGTGTGAAATGACAGCTCATTGTTTTTTATAAGACACATAGACATGGATATGGACATGGACATGAATGTTGGCATGGACATAAACATGGGCATGGCAAAATGAATATGCGAAGCAACAGAGTACAAAAATAATGGTTCACAAAAAATCTGTGTTAAAGTGCAAAGTGACACTGCACCCTTCCCACCCACATATATGATCGGTGTGACAAGCAAAAGTGATTGAATTCTTGTTACACAACGTACACTTTCATGCCACACTTCTGATGGGAGGAATGGTAATTGTTGAGTGGCAGAATTATTGATCGATCTGGGACAAACTTTAGAAGCTAAGGCCAAGAATATAGACCAATATAATGTTTTTATACCTACCACCGAAGGAGGGGGTATATTCATTTTATCATTCTGTTTGCAACACATCGAAATATCCATTTCCGACTCTATATATTCTTGATCGTCGTAAAAATCTAAGACGATCCAGTCGTGTTCGTCCGTTTGTCTGTTGAAATTACGCTACTGTCTTTAAAAATAGAAATATTGAGATGAAACTTTGCACAGATTCCTTTTTTGTCCATAGGCCGGTTAAGATCGAAGATGGACTATATCGGACTATATCTTGATATAGTCCCCATATAGACCGATCCGCCGATTTAAGGTCTTTGGACCATAAAAGCCACTTTTATTATCCGATTTTTCTAACATTTGGCACAGTGAATTGTGTTAGACCACTCAACGTCGTTCTTCAATTTGGCCCCGATCGGTCAAGATTTGGATATAGCTGCCATATGAACCGATCCCTCGATTTAAAGTCATGGTACCATAAAAGGTGCATTTATTGTCGATTTCGCCAAAGTTTAGGACAGTGAGTGTGTTAGGCCCCACAATATTTTTCTGCAATTTGGCCCAGATCTGTTCAGATTTGGATATAGCTGCCATATAGACCGATCTCTCGATTTAAAGTCTTGGTCCCATAAAAGGCTAATTTATAATCCGTTTTCGCTGAAATTTGACACTGACTTATGTCGTATATGTTTCGGAGGATATCGGCCCGGCCGAACTTAACGCCTTTTTTACTTTTTAATAATAAATCCAGTAAGGAAGGGCAAAAGTCGGGCGGTGTCGTCTGTATAATACCCTACACCTTCCCTATAAGTACAATATGGGAGCTATATCCAATTCAAGACCTATTTTGATAGACTTGGACGGATGTTTTCAAATAGGTTATTAAACAATCTCTATCGAATTTCGAGCAAATATGTTCAAATTGTAATAACTACGGTTGACAAATAACAACGTTATTGCAAATTATCCAAAATCTGACGAACATATATATGGAGATATATCTAATTCTGAACCGATTTCGAGCAAGCTTCTCAGATATTGTGGAAGTCGTCAAGTAAAGCGTTGTATAAAGCTTTGGCAAGATTGGTTAGTAAATGCGCTTGCAGTGGCTCTGGAAGTGAAAATCGGCCGATATACATATATGACAGCTATATCTAAATCTTGGCCGATTTCCATGAAATTCACCAGTATTATCGAAAGTAATAAGAAAATCCCTTCTGGCAAATTTCGAGAGAATCGGCTAAAAAATTGGTACTTTATTGCAATATTTCTCAAAATCGGACGAACATATATATGGGAACTATATCGAAATCTGAGCCGATTTCAAGCATTCTTCTCAGATATTGTGGTAGTTATCGAGGAAAGCGTATTACAAAGTTTTGGCAAGATTGGTCTGTAAATGCGCTTACAGTGGCTCTGGAAGTGAAAATCAGGCGATATACAAATATGGCAGCTATATCTAAATCTGAACCAATTTCTATGAAATTCACCAGTATTGCCGGAAGTCAAAACAAAATCTCTCCTGCAAAATAACGAGAGAATCGGTTAACAAATGAGCAATTTATTGCAACATTTCTCAAAATAGGACGAACATATATATTGGGTTGCCCAAAAAGTAATTGCGGATTTTTCATATAGTCGGCGTTGACAAATTTTTTCACAGCTGTTACTTTTAGTTTGCTTTAGAAAAAAAAGTGTAAAAAAAGTATATTTGATTAAAGTTCATTCTAAGTTTTATTAAAAATTCATTTACTTTCTTTTAAAAAAATCCGCAATTACTTTTTGGGCAACCCAATATATCTAAATCCCAACCGATTTCCATGAAATTTACCAGTATGACATTACAGGTCGAGAGTCATAAGAAAATCTTTTCTGCCAAATTTCGAGAGAATCGATTAATAAATGACCTTTTTATTGCATTATCACTGCAAATCGGACGAACATATATATGGGAGCTATATCCAAATCAGAACCGATTTTTTTTTTAAATTTCAATAGGCTTTGTCTCTAGGCCGGAAAACATGCCTGTACCAAATTTTAAGACGATCGTATAAAAACTGCGACCTATACTTTGTACACAAATTAACATGGAAAAACAGAGAGATAAGCAGACGGACATAGTGATTCTGAGTCGACCGGTCTATCTCAATGGGTCTATCTCTCTTCCTTCTGGGTGTTACAAGCGAGTAGTGGGGTAGGGTATAAAAAGTACTTTACGGGTTCCACCTGCCACTTGTCCAAATCCAGTTGTTCCACTCTCCAACTCAGATAAAAGTAATGATAGGAACTCTGTAACTTTTGGCAATGTAGCATTGACCGATCCAAAGAGATGCGACTTGATTAATTGAACATTCCGAGAGTTATAGGGTTCTCAGGGCCAAATAACAACAAACACAATGTACCGTGGAAGAAGCACCAAACTTCATCCAAGGGCATTAGCGTAGAAAGGTCTCTGGTTGGTGGGCTAAGCACCCCCAGAAAAGTAGTAGCACCCCCCACAGAATTTTAGAAATTTCATTGTTTTTGGCAAATTTTGCTAATTTTATTGCTATTAAAAGGGTTTTAGTTTATGTAATGGACATCAATATCGAATTCGTACATTGCATAGAACGACAACTTCTATACATCGCATAGGTACACATATTAGTGGAGGTCTCAAACAGATCATGACGTGCCATAGGACTGTTCTGGGCTAAACATATCTTTCGATATGTTTAGCCCAGCCACGCTTTTCAAGGTAACTGCCAACAAGTCAAGCCAGTCATGTATAAAATGTAAGATCGCGAATTAATTGTGTGGTTTCTGCCATATGTGGAGTGTAGTGTTGAGAATCGATACCCCATAGAATTAAAAAGAGAGTTCCCTAAAGTGGTGTGATATCTGCGGCACTTCTTAACATGTACCTATATTCTAATGCACACCCTTCAGATGGTGTCCAGATCATATCATAGACGGGCAATTTGGAAAGCATGGCTTCAGACTCCCTCCTTGAAGCCATCTGCGAAAGCTTAAATATTTTGTATGTATATACCATCAAATTGTCAGCAAGCCTCACGAATTGTAACTTCGTTTGTAGTCTTAAATTAAAAACTCTCGACATAATTTTTTTATTACAAACTTTTGTCTGTTGGCGCTTTCACTTCATTTTGGTCTAAAAAAAATTTCAAGGTGGCTACATATCTCTCAATTAAAATTTGCCCCCAAAAAGCCATTCTGTTATCTATGATTGCTTTGAAAAAGTTCTAGTTTTTGTTCCTATAGGTAAAGGTGCAGTTTTGCTAAAGAATAAATTCCTTAAAGTGTTTTTTTTTATCGTTTAGTCCTCTTTGGCACCTATTTGGTTGTATAATGCCATACTTGCTTTTGTGCCCACCCAGTGTCAAGGTTCTTTTTAATTACATGCCATTCACACGCTCATTCACACTTTTACCAATAGAAATACCGCACACATACATACCTTTATTCACACACATATGGTGTCCCTACAAACATTTTTTATAATTTTGGAAGAGCGTTCTTCCCCGCCAAAAAAAAAAAAAAACAATCATCTGGAAGATTTTTCCGCCATTGTTCTTTCGTATAAGTCTCGAAACACTCTTCTACAATGTCATTGAGCAATCTATTGCGGGTGCGGATGTTTGAGAAGCTCTTGGCGACTGTTGTCTTAAAACCCATTGCGTTATAATCGTCCGTATAACTCGTGAAACACTCTTCTGGGTTATCTCTGGACAATCCATTGCATGTGCGGAAGTTTTAGCAACTCCTCCCGACCATTATTACGCAACCCATTGCGTTATAATAGTTCAGAAGATTTGCTTATAAATCGCCCTAGTTAACTTTTGGGGATTGCCTTTATTTTCATGCCTAGAGCGTTTAGGTTTTGAATTATGTTTTTCGATGTTTTGTTTTGATTGGACAACTTCCATAACACCAAAAATAATTCTCACCTGGCTTATATGACGATTAGTGCTTAGTATGACGAATTTTACGAGTAATACAAAACAAAAAAAATTAGTTTTTACGTTTTTGATGAACAACTAACCTTGATATGCATTTTAAGATCTTCCTGGCAAATAACACGCAATTTTTTTAGAACAAAGTTTAACAAATATTCCAAAACACATATTTGTTACTCATCCAGGCGAGCAATACGCAACTCTAGAAGAGTCTTTCATAAATATTCCACTCATTTGTTACTCGTCCACACGATTCTTGTGCGATTCCTAAATCGTCCAGGACTCCTCTGACTTACTCTTTAGCAACTCATATGGAAAATTCGCCGAAAATTCTTTCAGAAGAATCGTCTTGAGGACACAACTCCCCACGACTGGGGAATCGTCTACGACTCTTAAACGAGCTCGCCCGCGATCATAACGTCCATCTAGAAGATTCGCGGAAGATTGTTTGGCGATCAAAAATGTTTGCAGGGATGTTGCCATAAAGATGAATGGACCAGCCTTTGTGGTTGTGGGGGTTATGGCCTACCTTCATTATCTGATTGCATTTATAAGGGCTGTAAGTTAAGGGTTGGAGCGATACATCACAATGACACTTCATTTTCCAGACAATTTCCTCAAAATTAAAGGAAAAAGTGATGGTGAAGATTTTTTGGAGCGTAGCGGTTTATAATGGACTTAAAAGTAACTTATTACTTGGGTGGCCAGTAGAGAAACCGTTCTGGTTGTACGTTCAATTAGGTTGCAGTCTGTAATTAGGCTCACAAAAACCAAAGGCATCGGTGGAAATCTAACCCACTGCTTACGCAATCCGTCTGCAACTCAGCTACCGGCGCTTGATCTGATTGTACGTGTAATGGGATTGATGGAATATATACTCGTAGACATGTGACGTGTGTGTGTCTAAAGCGAGATACACATCAAACACAATGCAAATGCAAATATTGCAAATTTGCCCACGAACACTCCATTAAGCACTAGGGGCAAACTTCTCACATATCAGTGAGTGCTGTCCGATTCAAGTTTAAGCTCAGTGATAAGGAGTCTCGTTTTTATAGTCGAGCCCGAACGGCGTGACACAGTGCGAGACCTCTTTAAGAGAAGTTTTTATATGGCAAAGTACCTCACAAATGTCGCCAGCATTAGGAGGGGATAATCAACGCTGAAATATTTTTTCTGATGTTCTCGTCAGGATTCGAACCCAGTAGTTCAGTGTCATAGGCGGCCATGCTCTGCGCTACGTTGGCCTCCGCTGACTTCAACTGGCTGCCATTAGTACGATCCCCATAGGAAAAAAGGCGGCTGCAACTATAAGAACCTGGTGGCGACCGAACTGCTCTGGACCCTCACACAGTGGGATAGAATCGAAAAAACTAGTAAAAAAATTGCCATTTGAGAACAAATGAAAATAATCCTTTGAAATTTTAAATTCTGAGAGATGAGATGGTATCGAGATCGTTTGCAAAATTTCAAGGCACTTGGTGGACCGGCCACCTATTGGCAGGGTCGCAAAGTTGGTCACCTTGGCATTTCCAAAAATTGGTCGAGCTGTCAAATCTTAATTTGTGGTACGATCTTAAAATTCTTTTTTTGCTTGATAGAATCCAAAATCCATACAAAAAAAAAAAGTCAAGATCGGCTTTGTATTTTGCGATTTAAGAACCGTTCGATTTTCACTTTGATGCATGATTTGGATTGGTGGCCAAATAAACAATGAATTTGCTGATGTGTCCTTGAGGACGATTTTACCTCTGGTTGCTAGGCTACAGCTCACCGGGGGCAGGGTTAATCACAGAAATTTATTTGTGTCAATGAGAGAGAGAAACGGTTATTTATATTTGCCTTAATAGATTTTGTTTAGTAAGAAGTACTTAATCTAACAAAGTCGAGGAGATGGCTAAGTTGGTCTCTAAGACGGGGTTCACTCACGGCATGAATGCGTCACTCAGTCACGCGTAAGCAGTCGTAGAAAGATGTCACGGGGGCGTGGTCACGGGCTCAGCAACTGTTATGCCTGAAGAACAAAGGTGAGGTGCTAGCTACATTGGTCTCGAAGACGTGGTAGCTCCCTCATATTTGCGAGTTTCGAAGATGCGAAAGCACCCCTGGATTTGAAATTCCACGAGGAACCATTTCGTCGAAACGTTTTCTCAAAATTTTCACTTTCATATTTTTTTTTTGAATTTTTCGAGGAAGGGGTTAGCGCATCAAAATTTTCAATTTTCGAAGCCCCAACATTTTTCGAGTTGAGGACACAGAATAAAAGTTCGTGGTGTGAAAATATAAATTAAACCAATCCCCAGTCTGTTTCTCCGAAAAACAAGCTCAAAATCATAGTTTTACTTTGCTGAAGTTCGAAAAATCCACGCAAGTTCGAAACTGGTGTAGCTCCCTCATATTTGCGAATTTCGAAGATCCGAAAGCACCCCTGGATTTGAAATTCCACGAGGAATCATTTGGTCGACACGTTTTCTCAAAATTTTCACTTTGATATTTTTTTGCATTTTTCGAGCAAGGGGTTAGCCCATCAAAATTTTCAATTTTCGAAGCCCCTACATTTTTCGAGTTGAGGACACAGAATTAAGGTTCGTGGCGTGAAAATACAAATTGACCCAATCCCCAGTCTGTTTCTCCGAAAAACAAGCTCAAAATCATAGTTTTATTGTGCTGAAGTTCGAAAAATCCATGCGAGTTCGAAACTGGTGTAGCTCCCTCATATTTTCAATTTTCGAAGCCCCAAAATTTTTTGAGTTGAGGACACAGAATTAAGGTTCGTGGCGTGAAAATACAAATTAACCCAATTCCCAGTCTGTTTCTCCGAAAAACAAGCTCAAAATCATAGTTTTATTGTGCTGAAGTTCGAAAAATCCATGCGAGTTCGAAACTGGTGTAGCCCCTTCATATTTGCGAATTTCGAAGATCCGAAAGCACCCCTGGATTTTAAATTCCACGAGGAATCATTTGGTCGACACGTTTTCTCAAAATTTTCACTTTGATATTTTTTTGCATTTTTCGAGCAAGGGGTTAGCCCATCAAAATTTTAAATTTTCGAAGCCCCTACATTTTTCGAGTTGAGGACACAGAATTAAGGTTCGTGGCGTGAAAATACAAATTGACCCAATCCCCAGTCTGTTTCTCCGAAAAACAAGCTCAAAATCATAGTTTTATTGTGTTGAAGTTCGAAAAATCCATGCGAGTTCGAAACTGGTGTAGCTCCTTCATATTTGCGAGTTTCGAACATCCGAAAGCACCCCTGGATTTTAAATTCCACGAGGAATCATTTGGTCGAAACGTTTTCTCAAAATTTTCACTTTGATATTTTTTTGCATTTTTCGAGCAAGGGGTTAGCCCATCAAAATTTTCAATTTTCGAAGCCCCTACATTTTTCGAGTTGAGGACACAGAATTAAGGTTCGTGGCGTGAAAATACAAATTAAACCAATCCCCAGTCTGTTTCTCCGAAAAACAAGCTCAAAATCATAGTTTTATTGTGCTGAAGTTCGAAAAATCCATGCGAGTTCGAAACTGGTGTAGCTCCTTCATATTTGCGAGTTTCGAAGATCCGAAAGCACCCCTGGATTTTAAATTCCACGAGGAATCATTTGGTCGAAACGTTTTCTCAAAATTTTAACTTTGATATTTTTTTTGCATTTTTCGAGCAAGGGGTTAGCCCATCAAAATTTTCAATTTTCGAAGCCCCTACATTTTTCGAGTTGAGGACACAGAATTAAGGTTCGTGGCGTGAAAATACAAATTAAACCAATCCCCAGTCTGTTTCTCCGAAAAACAAGCTCAAAATCATAGTTTTATTGTGCTGAAGTTCGAAAAATCCATGCGAGTTCGAAACTGGTGTAGCTCCCTCATATTTGCGAGTTTCGAAGATCCGAAAGCACCCCTGGATTTGAAATTCCACGAGGAATCATTTGGTCGAAACGTTTTTTCAAAATGTTCACTTTGATATTTTTTTGCATTTTTCGAGCAAGGGGTTAATTTTCAATTTTCGAAGCCCCTACATTTTTCGAGTTGAGGACACAGAATTAAGGTTCGTGGCGTGAAAATACAAATTAAACCAATCCCCAGTCTGTTTCTTCGAAAAACAAGCTCAAAATCATAGTTTTATTGTGTTGAAGTTCGAAAAATCCATGCGAGTTCGAAACTGGTGTAGCTCCTTCATATTTGCGAGTTTCGAAGATCCGAAAGCACCCCTGGATTTTAAATTCCACGAGGAATCATTTGGTCGAAACGTTTTCTCAAAATTTTCACTTTGATATTTTTTTTGCATTTTTCGAGCAAGGGGTTAGCCCATCAAAATTTTCAATTTTCGAAGCCCCTACATTTTTCGAGTTGAGGACCTAGAATTAAGGTTCGTGGCGTGAAAATACAAATTAAACCAATCCCCAGTCTGTTTCTCCGAAAAACAAGCTCAAAATCATAGTTTTATTGTGTTGAAGTTCGAAAAATCCATGCGAGTTCGAAACTGGTGTAGCTCCCTCATATTTGCGAGTTTCGAAGATCCGAAAGCACCCCTGGATTTGAAATTCCACGAGGAATCATTTGGTCGAAACGTTTTTTCAAAATGTTCACTTTGATATTTTTTTGCATTTTTCGAGCAAGGGGTAAGCCCACCAAAATTTTCAATTTTCGAAGCCCCTACATTTTTCGAGTTGAGGACACAGAATTAAGGTTCGTGGCGTGAAAATACAAATTGCCCCAATCCCCAGTCTGTTTCTCCGAAAAACAAGCTCAAAATCATTGTTTTATTGTGCTGAAGTTCGAAAAATCCATGCGGGTTCGAAATTGCTGTAGCTCCCTCATATTTGCGAATTTCGAAGATCCGAAAGCACCCCTGGATTTGAAATTCCACGAGGAATCAAAGTGAACATTTTTTCAAAATGTTCACTTTGATATTTTTTTGCATTTTTCGAGCAAGGGGTAAGCCCTCCAAAATTTTCAATTTTCGAAGCCCCTACATTTTTCGAGTTGAGGACCTAGAATTAAGGTTCGTGGCGTGAAAATACAAATTAAACCAATCCCCAGTCTGTTTCTCCGAAAAACAAGCTCAAAATCATTGTTTTATTGTGCTGAAGTTCGAAAAATCCATGCGGGTTCGAAATTGCTGTAGCTCCCTCATATTTGCGAATTTCGAAGATCCGAAAGCACCCCTGGATTTGAAATTCCACGAGGAATCATTTGGTCGAAACGTTTTCTCAAAATTTTCACTTTGAAATTTTTTTGCATTTTTCGAGCAAGGGGTTAGCCCATCAAAATTTTTAATTTTCGAAGCCCCTACATTTTTCGAGTTGAGGACACAGAATTAAGGTTCGTGGAGTGAAAATACAAATTAAACCAATCCTCAGTCTGTTTCTCCGAAAAACAAGCTCGAAATCATTGTTTTACTGTGCTGAAGTTCGAAAATCCATGTGAGTTCGAAACTGGTGTAGCTCCCTCATGTTTGCGAATTTCGAAGATCCGAAAGCACCCCTAGATTTGAAATTCCACGAGGAATCATTGGTCGACACGTTTTCTCAAAATTTTCACTTTGATATTTTTTTGCATTTTTCGAGCAAGGGGTTAGCCCATCAAAATTTTCAATTTTCGAAGCCCCAAAATTTTTTGAGTTGAGGACACAGAATTAAGGTTCGTGGCGTGAAAATACAAATTAACCCAATTCCCAGTCTGTTTCTCCGAAAAACAAGCTCAAAATCATAGTTTTATAGTACTGAAGTTCGAAAAATCCATGCGAGTTCGAAACTGGTGTAGCCCCCCTCATATTTGCGAGTTTCGAAGATCCGAAAGCACCCCTGGATTTGAAATTCCACGAGGAATCATTTGGTCGAAACGTTTTTTCAAAATGTTCACTTTGATATTTTTTTGCATTTTTCGAGCAAGGGGTAAGCCCATCAAAATTTTCAATTTTCGAAGCCCCTACATTTTTCGAGTTGAGGACACAGAATTAAGGTTCGTGGCGTGAAAATACAAATTGACCCAATCCCCAGTCTGTTTCTTCGAAAAACAAGCTCAAAATCATAGTTTTATTGTGTTGAAGTTCGAAAAATCCATGCGAGTTCGAAACTAGTGTAGCTCCCTCATATTTGCGAGTTTCGAAGATCCGAAAGCACCCCTGGATTTGAAATTCCACGAGGAATCATTTGGTCGAAACGTTTTCTCAAAATTTTCACTTTGAAATTTTTTTGCATTTTTCGAGCAAGGGGTTAGCCCATCAAAATTTTTAATTTTCGAAGCCCCTAAATTTTTCGAGTTGAGGACACAGAATTAAGGTTCGTGGAGTGAAAATACAAATTAACCCAATCCCCAGTCTGTTTCTCCGAAAAACAAGCTCAAAATCATAGTTTAATTGTGTTGAAGTTCGAAAAATCCATGCGAGTTCGAAACTGGTGTAGCTCCCTCATATTTGCGAATTTCGAAGATCCGAAAGCACCCCTGGATTTGAAATTCCACGAGGAATCATTTGGTCGAAACGTTTTTTCAAAATTTTCACTTTGATATTTTTTTGCATTTTTCGAGCAAGGGGTTAATTTTCAATTTTCGAAGCCCCTACATTTTTCGAGTTGAGGACACAGAATTAAGGTTCGTGGCGTGAAAATACAAATTAAACCAATCCCCAGTCTGTTTCTCCGAAAAACAAGCTCAAAAGCATAGCTTTATTGTGCTAAAGTTCGAAAAATCCATGTGAGTTCGAAACTGGTGTAGCTCCCTGGATTTGAAATTCCACGAGGAATCATTTGGTCGAAACGTTTTCTCAAAATTTTCACTTTGATATTTTTTTGCATTTTTCGAGCAAGGGGTTAATTTTCAATTTTCGAAGCCCCTACATTTTTCGAGTTGAGGACACAGAATTAAGGTTTGTGGCGTGAAAATACAAATTAAACCAATCCCCAGTCTGTTTCTCCAAAAAACAAGCTCAAAATCATAGTTTTATTGTGCTGAAGTTCGAAAATCCATGTGAGTTCGAAACTGGTGTAGCTCCCTCATATTTGCGAATTTCGAAGATCCGAAAGCACCTCTGGATTTTAAATTCCACGAGGAATCATTGGTCGAAACGTTTTCTCAAAATTTTCATTTTGATATTTTTTTGCATTTTTCAAGCAAGGGGTTAGCCCATCAAAATTTTCAATTTTCGAAGCCCCTACATTTTTCGAGTTGAGGACACAGAATTAAGGTTCGTGGCGTGAAAATACAAATTGCCCCAATCCCCAGTCTGTTTCTCCGAAAAACAAGCTCAAAATCATTGTTTTACTGTGCTGAAGTTCGAAAATCCATGTGAGTTCGAAACTGGTGTAGCTCCCTCATATTTGCGAGTTTCGAAGATCCAAAAGCACCCCTGGATTTGAAATTCCACGAGGAATCATTTGGTCGAAACGTTTTCTCAAAATTTTCACTTTGATATTTTTTTGCATTTTTCGAGCAAGGGGTTAGCCCATCAAAATTTTCAATTTTCGAAGCCCCTACATTTTTCGAGTTGAGGACACAGAATTAAGGTTCGTGGCGTGAAAATACAAATTAAACCAATCCCCCAGTCTGTTTCTCCGAAAAACAAGCTCAAAATCATTGTTTTACTGTGCTGAAGTTCGAAAATCCATGTGAGTTCGAAACTGGTGTAGCTCCCTCATATTTGCGAATTTCGAAGATCCGAAAGCACCTCTGGATTTTAAATTCCACGAGGAATCATTGGTCGAAACGTTTTCTCAAAATTTTCATTTTGATATTTTTTTGCATTTTTCAAGCAAGGGGTTAGCCCATCAAAATTTTCAATTTTCGAAGCCCCTACATTTTTCGAGTTGAGGGCACAGAATTAAGGTTCGTGGCGTGAAAATACAAATTGACCCAATCCCCAGTCTGTTTCTCCGAAAAACAAGCTCAAAATCATTGTTTTACTGTGCTGAAGTTCGAAAATCCATGTGAGTTCGAAACTGGTGTAGCTCCCTCATATTTGCGAGTTTCGAAGATCCGAAAGCACCCCTGGATTTGAAATTCCACGAGGAATCATTGGTCGAAACGTTTTCTAAAAATTTTCACTTTGATATTTTTTTGCATTTTTCGAGCAAGGGGTAAGCCCATCAAAATTTTCAATTTTCGAAGCCCCTACATTTTTCGAGTTGCGGACACAGAATTAAGGTTCGTGGAGTGAAAATACAAATTAACCCAATCCCCAGTCTGTTTCTCCGAAAAACAAGCTCAAAATCATAGTTTAATTGTGTTGAAGTTCGAAAAATCCATGCGAGTTCGAAACTGGTGTAGCTCCCTCATATTTGCGAATTTCGAAGATCCGAAAGCACCCCTGGATTTGAAATTCCACGAGGAATCATTTGGTCGAAACGTTTTTTCAAAATTTTCACTTTGATATTTTTTTGCATTTTTCGAGCAAGGGGTTAATTTTCAATTTTCGAAGCCCCTACATTTTTCGAGTTGAGGACACAGAATTAAGGTTCGTGGCGTGAAAATACAAATTAAACCAATCCCCAGTCTGTTTCTCCGAAAAACAAGCTCAAAAGCATAGCTTTATTGTGCTAAAGTTCGAAAAATCCATGTGAGTTCGAAACTGGTGTAGCTCCCTGGATTTGAAATTCCACGAGGAATCATTTGGTCGAAACGTTTTCTCAAAATTTTCACTTTGATATTTTTTTGCATTTTTCGAGCAAGGGGTTAGCCCATCAAAATTTTCAATTTTCGAAGCCCCTACATTTTTCGAGTTGAGGACACAGAATTAAGGTTTGTGGCGTGAAAATACAAATTAAACCAATCCCCAGTCTGTTTCTCCGAAAAACAAGCTCAAAATCATAGTTTTATTGTGCTGAAGTTCGAAAATCCATGTGAGTTCGAAACTGGTGTAGCTCCCTCATATTTGCGAATTTCGAAGATCCGAAAGCACCTCTGGATTTTAAATTCCACGAGGAATCATTGGTCGAAACGTTTTCTCAAAATTTTCATTTTGATAGTTTTTTGCATTTTTCAAGCAAGGGGTTAGCCCATCAAAATTTGCAATTTTCGAAGCCCCAACATTTTTCGAGTTGAGGACACAGAATTAAGGTTCGTGGCGTGAAAATACAAATTGACCCAATCCCCAGTCTGTTTCTCCGAAAAACAAGCTCAAAATCATTGTTTTACTGTGCTGAAGTTCGAAAATCCATGTGAGTTCGAAACTGGTGTAGCTCCCTCATATTTGCGAGTTTCGAAGATCCAAAAGCACCCCTGGATTTGAAATTCCACGAGGAATCATTTGGTCGAAACGTTTTCTCAAAATTTTCACTTTGATATTTTTTTGCATTTTTCGAGCAAGGGGTTAGCCCATCAAAATTTTCAATTTTCGAAGCCCCTACATTTTTCGAGTTGAGGACACAGAATTAAGGTTCGTGGCGTGAAAATACAAATTAAACCAATCCCCCAGTCTGTTTCTCCGAAAAACAAGCTCAAAATCATTGTTTTACTGTGCTGAAGTTCGAAAATCCATGTGAGTTCGAAACTGGTGTAGCTCCCTCATATTTGCGAATTTCGAAGATCCGAAAGCACCTCTGGATTTTAAATTCCACGAGGAATCATTGGTCGAAACGTTTTCTCAAAATTTTCATTTTGATATTTTTTTGCATTTTTCAAGCAAGGGGTTAGCCCATCAAAATTTTCAATTTTCGAAGCCCCTACATTTTTCGAGTTGAGGGCACAGAATTAAGGTTCGTGGCGTGAAAATACAAATTGACCCAATCCCCAGTCTGTTTCTCCGAAAAACAAGCTCAAAATCATTGTTTTACTGTGCTGAAGTTCGAAAATCCATGTGAGTTCGAAACTGGTGTAGCTCCCTCATATTTGCGAATTTCGAAGATCCGAAAGCACCTCTGGATTTTAAATTCCACGAGGAATCATTGGTCGAAACGTTTTCTCAAAATTTTCATTTTGATATTTTTTTGCATTTTTCAAGCAAGGGGTTAGCCCATCAAAATTTTCAATTTTCGCAGCCCCAACAATTTTCGAGTTGAGGACACAGAATTAAGGTTCGTGGCGTGAAAATACAAATTAACCCAATCCCCAGTCTGTTTCTTCGAAAAACATGCTCAAAAGCATAGCTTTATTGTGCTGAAGTTCGACAAATCCATGCGAGTTTGAAATTGCTGTAGCTCCCTCATATTTGCGAATTTCGAAGATCCGAAAGCACCCCTGGATTTGAAATTCCACGAGGAATCATTTGGTCGAAACGTTTTCTCAAAAATTTCACTTTGATATTTTTTTGCATTTTTCGAGCAAAGGGTTAATTTTCAATTTTCGAAGCCCCTACATTTTTCGAGTTGAGGACACAGAATTAAGGTTCGTGGCGTGAAAATACAAATTGACCCAATCCCCAGTCTGTTTCTTCGAAAAACAAGCTCAAAAGCATAGCTTTATTGTGCTGAAGTTCGACAAATCCATGCGAGTTTGAAATTGCTGTAGCTCCCTCATATTTGCGAATTTCGAAGATCCGAAAGCACCCCTGGATTTGAAATTCCACGAGGAATCATTTGGTCGAAACGTTTTTTCAAAATTTTCACTTTGATATTTTTTTGCATTTTTCGAGCAAGGGGTTAATTTTCAATTTTCGAAGCCCCTACATTTTTCGAGTTGAGGACACAGAATTAAGGTTCGTGGCGTGAAAATACAAATTAAACCAATCCCCAGTCTGTTTCTCCGAAAAACAAGCTCAAAAGCATAGCTTTATTGTGCTAAAGTTCGAAAAATCCATGTGAGTTCGAAACTGGTGTAGCTCCCTGGATTTGAAATTCCACGAGGAATCATTTGGTCGAAACGTTTTCTCAAAATTTTCACTTTGATATTTTTTTGCATTTTTCGAGCAAGGGGTTAGCCCATCAAAATTTTCAATTTTCGAAGCCCCTACATTTTTCGAGTTGAGGACACAGAATTAAGGTTTGTGGCGTGAAAATACAAATTAAACCAATCCCCAGTCTGTTTCTCCGAAAAACAAGCTCAAAATCATAGTTTTATTGTGCTGAAGTTCGAAAATCCATGTGAGTTCGAAACTGGTGTAGCTCCCTCATATTTGCGAATTTCGAAGATCCGAAAGCACCTCTGGATTTTAAATTCCACGAGGAATCATTGGTCGAAACGTTTTCTCAAAATTTTCATTTTGATATTTTTTTGCATTTTTCAAGCAAGGGGTTAGCCCATCAAAATTTTCAATTTTCGAAGCCCCAACATTTTTCGAGTTGAGGACACAGAATTAAGGTTCGTGGCGTGAAAATACAAATTGACCCAATCCCCAGTCTGTTTCTCCGAAAAACAAGCTCAAAATCATTGTTTTACTGTGCTGAAGTTCGAAAATCCATGTGAGTTCGAAACTGGTGTAGCTCCCTCATATTTGCGAATTTCGAAGATCCGAAAGCACCTCTGGATTTTAAATTCCACGAGGAATGATTGGTCGAAACGTTTTCTCAAAATTTTCACTTTGATATTTTTTTGCATTTTTCGAGCAAGGGGTTAGCCCATCAAAATTTTCAATTTTCGAGGCCCCTACATTTTTCGAGTTGAGGACACAGAATTAAGGTTCGTGGCGTGAAAATACAAATTAAACCAATCCCCCAGTCTGTTTCTCCGAAAAACAAGCTCAAAATCATTGTTTTACTGTGCTGAAGTTCGAAAATCCATGTGAGTTCGAAACTGGTGTAGCTCCCTCATATTTGCGAATTTCGAAGATCCGAAAGCACCTCTGGATTTTAAATTCCACGAGGAATCATTGGTCGAAACGTTTTCTCAAAATTTTCATTTTGATATTTTTTTGCATTTTTCGAGCAAGGGGTTAGCCCATCAAAATTTTTAATTTTCGCAGCCCCAACAATTTTCGAGTTGAGGACACAGAATTAAGGTTCGTGGCGTGAAAATACAAATTAACCCAATCCCCAGTCTGTTTCTTCGAAAAACAAGCTCAAAAGCATAGCTTTATTGTGCTGAAGTTCGAAAATCCATGTGAGTTCGAAACTGGTGTAGCTCCCTCATATTTGCGAATTTCGAAGATCCGAAAGCACCCCTGGATTTGAAATTCCACGAGGAATCATTGGTCGAAACGTTTTCTCAAAATTTTCATTTTGATATTTTTTTGCATTTTTCAAGCAAGGGGTTAGCCCATCAAAATTTTCAATTTTCGAAGCCCCTACATTTTTCGAGTTGAGGACACAGAATTAAGGTTCGTGGCGTGAAAATACAAATTAACCCAATCCCCAGTCTGTTTCTTCGAAAAACAAGCTCAAAAGCATAGCTTTATTGTGCTGAAGTTCGACAAATCCATGCGAGTTTGAAATTGCTGTAGCTCCCTCATATTTGCGAGTTTCGAAGATCCAAAAGCACCCCTGGATTTGAAATTCCACGAGGAATTATTTGGTCGAAACGTTTTCTCAAAATTTTCACTTTGATATTTTTTTGCATTTTTCGAGCAAGGGGTTAGCCCATCAAAATTTTTAATTTTCGAAGCCCCTACATTTTTTGAGTTGAGGACACAGAATTAAGGTTCGTGGCGTGAAAATACAAATTGACCCAATCCCCAGTCTGTTTCTCCGAAAAACAAGCTCAAAATCATTGTTTTACTGTGCTGAAGTTCGAAAATCCATGTGAGTTCGAAACTGGTGTAGCTCCCTCATATTTGCGAGTTTCGAAGATCCAAAAGCACCCCTGGATTTGAAATTCCACGAGGAATTATTTGGTCGAAACGTTTTCTCAAAATTTTCACTTTGATATTTTTTTGCATTTTTCGAGCAAGGGGTTAGCCCATCAAAATTTTTAATTTTCGTAGCCCCAACAATTTTCGAGTTGAGGACACAGAATTAAGGTTCGTGGCGTGAAAATACAAATTAACCCAATCCCCAGTCTGTTTCTCCGAAAAACAAGCTCAAAATCATTGTTTTACTGTGCTGAAGTTCGAAAATCCATGTGAGTTCGAAACTGGTGTAGCTCCCTCATATTTGCGAGTTTCGAAGATCCAAAAGCACCCCTGGATTTGAAATTCCACGAGGAATTATTTGGTCGAAACGTTTTCTCAAAATTTTCACTTTGATATTTTTTTGCATTTTTCGAGCAAGGGGTTAGCCCATCAAAATTTTTAATTTTCGAAGCCCCTACATTTTTTGAGTTGAGGACACAGAATTAAGGTTCGTGGCGTGAAAATACAAATTGACCCAATCCCCAGTCTGTTTCTCCGAAAAACAAGCTCAAAATCATTGTTTTACTGTGCTGAAGTTCGAAAATCCATGTGAGTTCGAAACTGGTGTAGCTCCCTCATATTTGCGAGTTTCGAAGATCCAAAAGCACCCCTGGATTTGAAATTCCACGAGGAATTATTTGGTCGAAAAGTTTTCTCAAAATTTTCACTTTGATATTTTTTTGCATTTTTCGAGCAAGGGGTTAGCCCATCAAAATTTTTAATTTTCGTAGCCCCAACAATTTTCGAGTTGAGGACACAGAATTAAGGTTCGTGGCGTGAAAATACAAATTAACCCAATCCCCAGTCTGTTTCTTCGAAAAACAAGCTCAAAAGCATAACTTTATTGTGCTGAAGTTCGACAAATCCATGCGAGTTCGAAATTGCTGTAGCTCCCTCATATTTGCGAATTTCGAAGATCCGAAAGCACCCCTGGATTTGAAATTCCACGAGGAATCATTTGGTCGAAGCGTTTTCTCAAAATTTTCACTTTGATATTTTTTTGCACTTTTCGAGGAAGGGGTTAGCCCATCAAAATTTTCAATTTTCGAAGCCCCCAGATTTTTTGAGTTGAGGACACAGAATTAAAGTTCGTGGTGTGAAAATATAAATTAAACCAATCCCCAGTCTGTTTCTCCGAAAAACAAGCTCAAAATCATAGTTTTACTTTGCTGAAGTTCGAAAAATCCACGCAAGTTCGAAACTGCTGTAGCTCCCTCATATTTGCGAATTTCGAAGATCCGAAAGCACCCCTGGATTTGAAATTCCACGAGGAATCATTTGGTCGAAACGTTTTCTCAAAATTTTCACTTTGATATTTTTTTGCATTTTTCGAGCAAGGGGTTAGCCCATCAAAATTTTTAATTTTCGAAGCTCCTACATTTTTCGAGTTGAGGACACAGAATTAAGGTTCGTGGCGTGAAAATACAAATTAAACCAATTCCCAGTCTGTTTCTCCGAAAAACAAGCTCAAAATCATTGTTTTACTGTGCTGAAGTTCGAAAATCCATGTGAGTTCGAAATTGCTGTAGCTCCCTCATATTTGCGAATTTCGAAGATCCGAAAGCACCCCTGGATTTGAAATTCCACGAGGAATCATTTGGTCGAAACGTTTTCTCAAAATTTTCACTTTGAAATTTTTTTGCATTTTTCGAGTAAGGGGTTAGCCCATCAAAATTTTTAATTTTCGAAGCCCCTACATTTTTCGAGTTGAGGACACAGAATTAAAGTTCGTGGTGTGAAAATATAAATTAAACCAATCCCCAGTCTGTTTCTCCGAAAAACAAGCTCAAAATCATAGTTTTACTTTGCTGAAGTTCGAAAAATCCACGCAAGTTCGAAACTGCTGTAGCTCCCTCATATTTGCGAATTTCGAAGATCCGAAAGCACCCCTGAATTTGAAATTCCACGAGGAATCATTTGGTCGAAACGTTTTCTCAAAATTTTCACTTTGATATTTTTTTGCATTTTTCGAGCAAGGGGTTAGCCCATCAAAATTTTTAATTTTCGAAGCCCCTACATTTTTCGAGTTGAGGACACAGAATTAAGGTTCGTGGCGTGAAAATACAAATTGACCCAATCCCCAGTCTGTTTCTCCGAAAAACAAGCTCAAAATCATTGTTTTACTGTGCTGAAGTTCGAAAATCCATGTGAGTTCGAAACTGGTGTAGCTCCCTCATATTTGCGAGTTTCGAAGATCCAAAAGCACCCCTGGATTTGAAATTCCACGAGGAATCATTTGGTCGAAACGTTTTCTCAAAATTTTCACTTTGATATTTTTTTGCATTTTTCGAGCAAGGGGTTAGCCCATCAAAATTTTTAATTTTCGCAGCCCCAACAATTTTCGAGTTGAGGACACAGAATTAAGGTTCGTGGCGTGAAAATACAAATTAACCCAATCCCCAGTCTGTTTCTTCGAAAAACAAGCTCAAAAGCATAGCTTTATTGTGCTGAAGTTCGACAAATCCATGCGAGTTCGAAATTGCTGTAGCTCCCTCATATTTGCGAATTTCGAAGATCCGAAAGCACCCCTGGATTTGAAATTCCACGAGGAATCATTTAGTCGAAACGTTTTCTCAAAATTTTCACTTTGATATTTTTTTGCATTTTTCGAGCAAGGGGTTAGCCCATCAAAATTTTTAATTTTCGAAGCCCCTAAATTTTTCGAGTTGAGGACACAGAATTAAGGTTCGTGGCGTGAAAATACAAATTAAACCAATCCCCAGTCTGTTTCTCCGAAAAACAAGCTCATAAGCATAGCTTTATTGTGCTGAAGTTCGAAAAATCCATGCGAGTTCGAAACTGGTGTAGCTCCCTCATATTTGCGAATTTCGAAGATCCGAAAGCACCCCTGGATTTGAAATTCCACGAGGAATCATTTGGTCGAAACGTTTTCTCAAAATTTTCACTTTGATATTTTTTTGCATTTTTCGAGCAAGGGGTTAGCCCATCAAAATTTTCAATTTTCGAAGCCCCTACATTTTTCGAGTTGAGAATTAAGGTTCGTGGCGTGAAAATACAAATTAACCCAATCCCCAGTCTGTTTCTCCGAAAAACAAGCTCAAAAGCATAGTTTTATTGTGCTGAAGTTCGAAAAATCCATGCGAGTTAGAAATTGCTGTAGCTCCCTCATATTTGCGAATTTCGAAGATCCGAAAGCACCCCTGGATTTGAAATTCCACGAGGAATCATTTGGTCGAAACGTTTTCTCAAAATTTTCACTTTGATATTTTTTTGCATTTTTCGAGCAAGAAGTTAGCCCATCAAAATTTTTAATTTTCGAAGCCCCTACATTTTTCGAGTTGAGGACACAGAATTAAGGTTCGTGGAGTGAAAATACAAATTAAACCAATCCTCAGTCTGTTTCTCCGAAAAACAAGCTCGAAATCATTGTTTTACTGTGCTGAAGGTCGAAAATCCATGTGAGTTCGAAACTGGTGTAGCTCCCTCATGTTTGCGAATTTCGAAGATCCGAAAGCACCCCTGGATTTGAAATTCCACGAGGAATCATTGGTCGAAACGTTTTCTCAAAATTTTCACTTTGATATTTTTTTGCATTTTTCGAGCAAGGGGTTAGCCCATCAAAATTTTCAATTTTCGAAGCCCCAAAATTTTTTGAGTTGAGGACACAGAATTAAGGTTCGTGGCGTGAAAATACAAATTAACCCAATTCCCAGTCTGTTTCTCCGAAAAACAAGCTCAAAATCATAGTTTTATAGTACTGAAGTTCGAAAAATCCATGCGAGTTCGAAACTGGTGTAGCCCCCTCATATTTGCGAGTTTCGAAGATCCGAAAGCACCCCTGGATTTGAAATTCCACGAGGAATCATTTGGTCGAAACGTTTTTTCAAAATGTTCACTTTGATATTTTTTTGCATTTTTCGAGCAAGGGGTAAGCCCATCAAAATTTTCAATTTTCGAAGCCCCTACATTTTTCGAGTTGAGGACACAGAATTAATGTTCGTGGCGTGAAAATACAAATTGACCCAATCCCCAGTCTGTTTCTCCGAAAAACAAGCTCAAAATCATAGTTTTATTGTGTTGAAGTTCGAAAAATCCATGCGAGTTCGAAACTGGTGTAGCTCCCTCATATTTGCGAGTTTCGAAGATCCGAAAGCACCCCTGGATTTGAAATTCCACGAGGAATCATTTGGTCGAAACGTTTTCTCAAAATGTTCACTTTGATATTTTTTTGCATTTTTCGAGCAAGGGGTAAGCCCATCAAAATTTTCAATTTTCGAAGCCCCTACATTTTTCGAGTTGAGGACACAGAATTAAGGTTCGTGGCGTGAAAATACAAATTAAACCAATCCCCAGTCTGTTTCTCTGGAAAACAAGCTCAAAATCATAGCTTTACTATGCTGAAGTTCGAAAAAATCCACGCAAGTTCGAAACTGCTGTAGCTCCGTCATATTTGCGAATTTCGAAGATCTGAAAGCACCCCTGGATTTGAAATTCCACGAGGAATCATTTGGTCGAAACGTTTTCTCAAAATTTTCACTTTGATATTTTTTTGCATTTTTCGAGCAAGGGGTAAGCCTATCAAAATTTTCAATTTTCGAAGCCCCTACATTTTTCGAGTTGAGGACACAGAATTAAGGTTCGTGGCGTGAAAATACAAATTAAACCAATCCCCAGTCTGTTTCTCCGAAAAACAAGCTCAAAAGCATAGCTTTATTGTGCTGAAGTTCGAAAAATCCATGCGAGTTCGAAACTGGTGTAGCTCCTTCATATTTGCGAATTTCGAAGATCCGAAAGCACCCCTGGATTTTAAATTCCACGAGGAATCATTTGGTCGAAACGTTTTCTCAAAATTTTCACTTTGATATTTTTTTGCATTTTTCGAGCAAGGGGTAAGCCTATCAAAATTTTCAATTTTCGAAGCCCCTACATTTTTCGAGTTGAGGACACAGAATTAAGGTTCGTGGCGTGAAAATACAAATTAAACCAATCCCCAGTCTGTTTCTCCGAAAAACAAGCTCAAAAGCATAGCTTTATTGTGCTGAAGTTCGAAAAATCCATGCGAGTTCGAAACTGGTGTAGCTCCTTCATATTTGCGAATTTCGAAGATCCGAAAGCACCCCTGGATTTTAAATTCCACGAGGAATCATTTGGTCGAAACGTTTTCTCAAAATTTTCACTTTGATATTTTTTTGCATTTTTCGAGCAAGGCGTTAGCCCATCAAAATTTTAAATTTTCGAAGCCCCTACATTTTTCGAGTTGAGGACACAGAATTAAGGTTCGTGGCGTGAAAATACAAATTAACCCAATCCCCAGTCTGTTTCTCCGAAAAACAAGC
Organism: Stomoxys calcitrans; assembly: GCF_963082655.1. Lineage (NCBI taxonomy): Eukaryota > Metazoa > Arthropoda > Insecta > Diptera > Muscidae > Stomoxys > Stomoxys calcitrans. Next base: position 26,960,893 of record NC_081555.1, on the reverse strand, counting down.
TCAAAAGCATAGTTTTATTGTGCTGAAGTTCGAAAAATCCATGCGAGTTCGAAATTGCTGTAGCTCCCTCATATTTGCGAATTTCGAAGATCCGAAAGCACCCCTGGATTTGAAATTCCACGAGGAATCATTTGGTCGAAACGTTTTCTCAAAATTTTCACTTTGATATTTTTTGCATTTTTCGAGCAAGGGGTTAGCCCATCAAAATTTTCAATTTTCGAAGCCCCTACATTTTTCGAGTTGAGGACACAGAATTAAGGTTCGTGGCGTGAAAATACAAATTGACCCAATCCCCAGTCTGTTTCTCCGAAAAACAAGCTCAAAATCATTGTTTTATTGTGCTGAAGTTCGAAAAATCCATGTGGGTTCGAAATTGCTGTAGCTCCCTCATATTTGCGAATTTCGAAGATCCGAAAGCACCCCTGGATTTGAAATTCCACGAGGAATCATTTGGTCGAAACGTTTTCTCAAAATTTTCACTTTGATATTTTTTTGCACTTTTCGAGCAAGGGGTTAGCCCATCAAAATTTTCAATTTTCGAAGCCCCTACATTTTTCGAGTTGAGGACACAGAATTAAGGTTCGTGGCGTGAAAATACAAATTAAACCAATCCCCAGTCTGTTTCTCCGAAAAACAAGCTCAAAAGCATAGCTTTATTGTGCTGAAGTTCGAAAAATCCATGCGAGTTCGAAACTGGTGTAGCTCCTTCATATTTGCGAATTTCGAAGATCCGAAAGCACCCCTGGATTTGAAATTCCACGAGGAATCATTTGGTCGAAACGTTTTCTCAAAATTTTCACTTTGATATTTTTTTGCACTTTTCGAGCAAGGGGTTAGCCCATCAAAATTTTCAATTTTCGAAGCCCCTACATTTTTCGAGTTGAGGACACAGAATTAAGGTTCGTGGCGTGAAAATACAAATTAAACCAATCCCCAGTCTGTTTCTCCGAAAAACAAGCTCAAAATCATTGTTTTACTGTGCTGAATTTCGAAAATCCATGTGAGTTCGAAACTGGTGTAGCTCCCTCATATTTGCGAGTTTCGAAGATCCAAAAGCACCCCTGGATTTGAAATTCCACGAGGAATCATTTGGTCGAAACGTTTTCTCAAAATTTTCACTTTGATATTTTTTTGCATTTTTCGAGCAAGGGGTAAGCCCATCAAAATTTTCAATTTTCGAAGCCCCTACATTTTTCGAGTTGAGGACACAGAATTAAGGTTCGTGGCGTGAAAATACAAATTAAACCAATCCCCAGTCTGTTTCTCCGAAAAACAAGCTCAAAATCATTGTTTCGAAGATTCAAAAGCACCCCTGGATTTGGATTTAAATTCCACGAGGAAAAATTTTTCTCAAAATTTTCACTTTGATATTTTTTTGCATTTTTCGAGCAAGGGGTTAGCCCATCAAAATTTTCAATTTTCGAAGCCCCTACATTTTTCGAGTTGAGGACACAGAATTAAGGTTCGTGGCGTGAAAATACAAATTAAACCAATCCCCAGTCTGTTTCTCCGAAAAACAAGCTCAAAAGCATAGCTTTATTGTGCTAAAGTTCGAAAAATCCATGTGAGTTCGAAACTGGTGTAGCTCCCTCATATTTGCGAATTTCGAAGATCCGAAAGCACCCCTGGATTTGAAATTCCACGAGGAATCATTTGGTCGAAACGTTTTCTCAAAATTTTCACTTTGATATTTTTTTGCATTTTTCGAGCAAGGGGTAAGCCTATCAAAATTTTCAATTTTCGAAGCCCCTACATTTTTCGAGTTGAGGACACAGAATTAAGGTTCGTGGCGTGAAAATACAAATTGACCCAATCCCCAGTCTGTTTCTCCGAAAAACAAGCTCAAAATCATTGTTTTATTGTGCTGAAGTTCGAAAAATCCATGCGGGTTCGAAATTGCTGTAGCTCCCTCATATTTGCGAATTTCGAAGATCCGAAAGCACCCCTGGATTTGAAATTCCACGAGGAATTATTTGGTCGAAACGTTTTCTCAAAATTTTCACTTTGATATTTTTTTGCATTTTTCGAGCAAGGGGTAAGCCTATCAAAATTTTCAATTTTCGAAGCCCCTACATTTTTCGAGTTGAGGACACAGAATTAAGGTTCGTGGCGTGAAAATACAAATTAAACCAATCCCCAGTCTGTTTCTCCGAAAAACAAGCTCAAAAGCATAGCTTTATTGTGCTGAAGTTCGAAAAATCCATGCGAGTTCGAAACTGGTGTAGCTCCCTCATATTTGCGAATTTCGAAGATCCTAAAGCACCCCTGGATTTGAAATTCCACGAGGAATCATTTGGTCGAAACGTTTTCTCAAAATTTTCACTTTGATATTTTTTTGCATTTTTCGAGCAAGGGGTTAGCCCATCAAAATTTTTAATTTTCGCAGCCCCAACAATTTTCGGGTTGAGGACACAGAATTAAGGTTCGTGGCGTGAAAATACAAATTAAACCAATCCCCAGTCTGTTTCTCCGAAAAACAAGCTCAAAATCATTGTTTTACTGTGCTGAATTTCGAAAATCCATGTGAGTTCGAAACTGGTGTAGCTCCCTCATATTTGCGAGTTTCGAAGATCCAAAAGCACCCCTGGATTTGAAATTCCACGAGGAATCATTTGGTCGAAACGTTTTCTCAAAATTTTCACTTTGATATTTTTTTGCATTTTTCGAGCAAGGGGTTAGCCCATCAAAATTTTTAATTTTCGCAGCCCCAACAATTTTCGGGTTGAGGACACAGAATTAAGGTTCGTGGCGTGAAAATACAAATTAAACCAATCCCCAGTCTGTTTCTCCGAAAAACAAGCTCAAAAGCATAGCTTTATTGTGCTGAAGTTCGAAAAATCCATGCGAGTTCGAAACTGGTGTAGCTCCCTCATATTTGCGAATTTCGAAGATCCTAAAGCACCCCTGGATTTGAAATTCCACGAGGAATCATTTGGTCGAAACGTTTTCTCAAAATTTTCACTTTGATATTTTTTTGCATTTTTCGAGCAAGGGGTAAGCCCATCAAAATTTTCATTTTTCGAAGCCCCTACATTTTTCGAGTTGAGGACACAGAATTAAGGTTCGTGGCGTGAAAATACAAATTGACCCAATCCCCAGTCTGTTTCTCCGAAAAACAAGCTCAAAATCATTGTTTTATTGTGCTGAAGTTCGAAAAATCCATGCTGGTTCGAAATTGCTGTAGCTCCCTCATATTTGCGAATTTCGAAGATCCGAAAGCACCCCTGGATTTGAAAATTCACGAGGAATCATTTGGTCGAAACGTTTTCTCAAAATGTTCACTTTGATATTTTTTGCATTTTTCGAGCAAGGGGTAAGCCTATCAAAATTTTCAATTTTCGAAGCCCCTACATTTTTCGAGTTGAGGACACAGAATTAAGGTTCGTGGCGTGAAAATACAAATTGAACCAATCCCCAGTCTGTTTCTCCGAAAAACAAGCTCAAAATCATTGTTTTATTGTGCTGAAGTTCGAAAAATCCATGCTGGTTCGAAATTGCTGTAGCTCCCTCATATTTGCGAATTTCGAAGATCCGAAAGCACCCCTGGATTTGAAAATTCACGAGGAATCATTTGGTCGAAACGTTTTCTCAAAATGTTCACTTTGATATTTTTTTGCATTTTTCGAGCAAGGGGTAAGCCCATCAAAATTTTCATTTTTCGAAGCCCCTACATTTTTCGAGTTGAGGACACAGAATTAAGGTTCGTGGCGTGAAAATACAAATTAAACCAATCCCCAGTCTGTTTCTCCGAAAAACAAGCTCAAAATCATTGTTTTACTGTGCTGAATTTCGAAAATCCATGTGAGTTCGAAACTGGTGTAGCTCCCTCATATTTGCGAGTTTCGAAGATCCAAAAGCACCCCTGGATTTGAAATTCCACGAGGAATCATTTGGTCGAAACGTTTTCTCAAAATTTTCACTTTGATATTTTTTTGCATTTTTCGAGCAAGGGGTTAGCCCATCAAAATTTTTAATTTTCGCAGCCCCAACAATTTTCGGGTTGAGGACACAGAATTAAGGTTCGTGGCGTGAAAATACAAATTAACCCAATCCCCAGTCTGTTTCTTCGAAAAACAAGCTCAAAAGCATAGCTTTATTGTGCTGAAGTTCGACAAATCCATGCGAGTTCGAAATTGCTGTAGCTCCCTCATATTTGCGAATTTCGAAGATCCGAAAGCACCCCTGGATTTGAAATTCCACGAGGAATCATTTGGTCGAAACGTTTTCTCAAAATTTTCACTTTGATATTTTTTTGCACTTTTCGAGCAGCCCATCAAAATTATCAATTTTCGAAGCCCCTACATTTTTCGAGTTGAGGACACAGAATTAAGGTTCGTGGCGTGAAAATACAAATTGACCCAATCCCCAGTCTGTTTCTCCGAAAAACAAGCTCAAAATCATTGTTTTATTGTGCTGAAGTTCGAAAAATCCATGCGGGTTCGAAATTGCTGTAGCTCCCTCATATTTGCGAATTTCGAAGATCCGAAAGCACCCCTGGATTTGAAATTCCACGAGGAATCATTTGGTCGAAACGTTTTCTCAAAATTTTCACTTTGATATTTTTTTGCATTTTTCGAGCAAGGGGTAAGCCTATCAAAATTATCAATTTTCGAAGCCCCTACATTTTTCGAGTTGAGGACACAGAATTAAGGTTCGTGGCGTGAAAATACAAATTGACCCAATCCCCAGTCTGTTTCTCCGAAAAACAAGCTCAAAATCATTGTTTTATTGTGCTGAAGTTCGAAAAATCCATGCGGGTTCGAAATTGCTGTAGCTCCCTCATATTTGCGAATTTCGAAGATCCGAAAGCACCCCTGGATTTGAAATTCCACGAGGAATCATTTGGTCGAAACGTTTTCTCAAAATTTTCACTTTGATATTTTTTTGCATTTTTCGAGCAAGGGGTAAGCCTATCAAAATTTTCAATTTTCGAAGCCCCTACATTTTTCGAGTTGAGGACACAGAATTAAGGTTCGTGGCGTGAAAATACAAATTGACCCAATCCCCAGTCTGTTTCTCCGAAAAACAAGCTCAAAAGCATAGTTTTATTGTGCTGAAGTTCGAAAAATCCATGCGAGTTCGAAATTGCTGTAGCTCCCTCATATTTGCGAATTTCGAAGATCCGAAAGCACCCCTGTATTTGAAATTCCACGAGGAATCATTTGGTCGAAACGTTTTCTCAAAATTTTCACTTTGATATTTTTTTGCATTTTTCGAGCAAGGGGTAAGCCCATCAAAATTTTCATTTTTCGAAGCCCCTACATTTTTCGAGTTGAGGACACAGAATTAAGGTTCGTGGCTTGAAAATACAAATTGACCCAATCCCCAGTCTGTTTCTCCGAAAAACAAGCTCAAAATCATTGTTTTATTGTGCTGAAGTTCGAAAAATCCATGCGGGTTCGAAATTGCTGTAGCTCCCTCATATTTGCGAATTTCGAAGATCCGAAAGCACCCCTGGATTTGAAATTCCACGAGGAATCATTTGGTCGAAACGTTTTCTCAAAATGTTCACTTTGATATTTTTTTGCATTTTTCGAGCAAGGGGTAAGCCTATCAAAATTTTCAATTTTCGAAGCCCCTACATTTTTCGAGTTGAGGACACAGAATTAAGGTTCGTGGCGTGAAAATACAAATTAAACCAATCCCCAGTCTGTTTCTCCGAAAAACAAGCTCAAAATCATTGTTTTACTGTGCTGAATTTCGAAAATCCATGTGAGTTCGAAACTGGTGTAGCTCCCTCATATTTGCGAGTTTCGAAGATCCAAAAGCACCCCTGGATTTGAAATTCCACGAGGAATCATTTGGTCGAAACGTTTTCTCAAAATTTTCACTTTGATATTTTTTTGCATTTTTCGAGCAAGGGGTTAGCCCATCAAAATTTTTAATTTTCGCAGCCCCAACAATTTTCGGGTTGAGGACACAGAATTAAGGTTCGTGGCGTGAAAATACAAATTAACCCAATCCCCAGTCTGTTTCTTCGAAAAACAAGCTCAAAAGCATAGCTTTATTGTGCTGAAGTTCGACAAATCCATGCGAGTTCGAAATTGCTGTAGCTCCCTCATATTTGCGAATTTCGAAGATCCGAAAGCACCCCTGGATTTGAAATTCCACGAGGAATCATTTGGTCGAAACGTTTTCTCAAAATGTTCACTTTGATATTTTTTTGCATTTTTCGAGCAAGGGGTAAGCCTATCAAAATTTTCAATTTTCGAAGCCCCTACATTTTTCGAGTTGAGGACACAGAATTAAGGTTCGTGGCGTGAAAATACAAATTAAACCAATCCCCAGTCTGTTTCTCCGAAAAACAAGATCAAAATCATTGTTTTACTGTGCTGAAGTTCGAAAATCCATGTGATTTCGAAACTGGTGTAGCTCCTTCATATTTGCGAATTTCGAAGATCCGAAAGCACCCCTGGATTTGAAATTCCACGAGGAATCATTTGGTCGAAACGTTTTCTCAAAATTTTCACTTTGATATTTTTTTGCATTTTTCGAGCAAGGGGTTAACCCATCAAAATTTTCAATTTTCGAAGCCCCAACATTTTTTGAGTTCAGGACACAGAATTAAGGTTCGTGGCGTGAAAATACAAATTAAACCAATCCCCAGTTTGGTTCTCCGAAAAACAAGCTCAAAATCATAGTTTTATTGTGCTGAAGTTCGAAAAATCCATGCGAGTTCGAAACTGCTGTAGCTCCCTCATATTTGCGAATTTCGAAGATTCGAAAGCATTGCAGGATTTCTTCAGTAGTTTAATCTCCTTAATACTTCATTCAAGCTTATGATTGACTTGATTCAAGCATCATTAGTATTTGATTAAAACCCCCAAATTCCAAAAATAAAAACGCAATAAGCCATACATTTGTAATAATAGTTTTATTTATAAATACAAGTTCATTTCCTTAACATAATTTAATAAAAGTGGGGAAAATAGAAAGCTGTGGAAAAAGAATGAAATGAAAAAAAAAAGAAAAAGAGAAAAATTTAAAGCTGAAAATATGGGAGAAAAATTTAGAAAACAGAAAAAAGAGAGAGCATTAGTAAAAATTTTTAAAAAATGGGAGAAAAAACAGATAAAATAGATATAGAATTTTAAAAAGAACTCCTAAAAAAATGTTTCAAGCTTGGAGGATAAATAGGAAAATTGGAAAAAATTTAAGAAATAGCTCTAAAAAATAGAACAATAAAAAAATAAAGAAGAAGCCTGTGAAAAAATAGTAAAAAATGTGAAAACGTGTTGGGTGCCCACCAATATGGATATATTGGGTTGCCCAAAAAGTAATTGCGGATTTATCATATAGTCGGAGTTGACAAATTTTTTCACAGCTTGTGACTCTGTAATTGCATTCTTTCTTCTGTCAGTTATCAGCTGTTACTTTTAGCTTGCTTTAGAAAAAAAGTGTAAAAAGGGAATATGTGATTAAAGTTCATTCTAAGATGTATTAAAAATGCATTTACTTTCTTTTAAAAAATCCGCAATTACTTTTTGGGCAACCCAATATTAGTCATACCATTTTATTAAAACTCCACTACCATACCTATAGTTATATCTTAATAGGGGTTGGTCTGGATCTTATTTGATTAAAGTCCCGAGAACTCTTATACAAGTCTCAGTATCAGCGTTATCAAGCAATAAATCCTGATTAAGACCCAAAATTGGACAATTGGTCTATATGGCAGCTATATCTAAATATACTCTGATCTGTATCATATTCTGGTAGGATGACGGGAGACTTAATACAAGTCACTGTGTCAAATTCCAGCGAAATCGGATAATAAATTCGTCTTTTACGGGATTTAGATACTACGTCGGCAGATCGGTCCATATGGTAGCTATATCTAAATATATTCCGATCAGAACCATATTTGATTCGGAGGCTTAAAACAACTTACCAATTCAAATTTGAGCGAAATCGGATAATAAATAAAGCTTTCATGGGTTTCAGACCCTTATTTGGCAGATCGGTCTATATGGCAGCTATATTCAAATATGGTCCGATCAGAACCATATTTAGGTCGGCACTCTTAAAAAAACTCATTGTTTCAAATTTTAACAAAATCGGGTAATAAATGCAGCTTTTATGGGCTTCTGACCCTTAAACGACAGATCGGTATATATGGCAGCTATATATATAAACAGGGTTCGATCTGATCAATATTTGAGTCGGATGTCGGAAGGCTTAAAAAAACTCACTGTTTAAAATTTCAGCATTTCTATGTTTCAGACCCTTATTCGGCAGATCGGTCTACATGGCAGCTATGAAAAGAAGGTATAATTTGGCCCGTTCTAAAACTATCACTGCCTGCAGCCAAGAAACGTATCCGTGCCAAACTTCAGCTCAATATCCTAATTTTTTAATGTTGTAGCGTGATTACAACATACGCACGGACAGACGGACAGACACACCCACATCGTTAAATCGCCTTAGAATTTTAAACAATCGAAAACATATATACTTTGTAGGGTCGGAAATAGATATTTCGATGTGTTGTAAATGGAATGACTAAATGAATAAACCCCCTATCCTATGGTGACGGGTGTTTAAAAATAAAACAATTAATATTTTGTTTGTTTCTCTTTCGAGACGAGCTCAGTGATCGGAGATTTTTCTTTGCAAATGGAAAAGGAAATCCATAGAACGCAACACACACCAAACACTATGTGAAGCATTTCGTAATTTGGTGTAGAATTACCCATCAGCAATATCTCCACAGGTTTCGGCGATATTCGACTTTTATATTTTTTTGTAATTTTGGCCGAGACCTGCTTCGGATTTTTGTAAAAAATTCGGGCTGAATTAATTTTTAGTTTTTTAAGGACACTTTCAAAATTCAAAAAGAATTACAGATATATCTTTATTCGTTTTTTTAGAAACACGATCTAGCTAGCACTTCAGCACTACCATTCCATTTTCTCCCACTGAAATACGGTTGTCAACCACAAAAAAAAACGGATCCTAAATTTTAGTTTCGGCGGGCAGGTACATGGTAGCGTTGTTTTCCAAAAGCCTGCCATGGCTGATCGTAGAATCGGAAGAATTCAATAAATTGAAAGACCCAAGGACCGTCCCATGACACGGCAAGATCTGGTTGAGACCTCAGTTATTATGTACAATGTTCAGTGGTCGTGCTATGCATTTTACAAAATCCAAGCTGATTCTCAGCACATGAAATTCTTCAACGACTCTCAGGGAGTAATGCCTCGAGCTTTTCATATCGAAAGCCTTCGATATGCCAACGCCACTAAAATCGACCCATGGCACGACTTGAAACCTCGGCTAATATGTGTATGAAATGTGTTCAGTACCTGTATATTCTCCAACAAGGCTCTAGCCCCTTAACTATTGGCCAGAGAAGGAAATGGAAGGTTTCAGTATTGATATCATTCTGTCGATTTTGTTTGGGATCGGGAACTGTAAGATTGCCCAACGATCCAACAAAATCAAGAACCATAGCCAGATACGTGACTCGCAGCACAATTAACTTTTTGGAGTATCAATGTAGAGTTTTCGTCGTGGCCTAGGCCCTTGGGTGATTTATCGCTGCGAATAATGTTTGTAATTTTGTTCATTGAATATGGTTCTGATGATTGTCCATCGCCTAGGAGAACACGGATCCTCATCCTAACGCTCTCAGGATTCTCAAATTGAAGGTTAAGCAACCGGTCGCATATCTTCGACTCAGTCAGTGTTACATGACTTGACAGTAGACCGCAGCTTACTAATACCGACATTTAAGCTTCGGTGATTCAAGTGCTCTAGACAGGAATTCCTTTTATAATCGTCGACGAATCAAATGATTTCAGGATTCAACTCACTGATTATAGGGTCATTTGGATTGGAGCAACGAGTCCCATCACAGCTCTTGGTGCATGGTTTGGTCAGCTATCATCGTCCTGTATAGTTTTACCAATTTTTCGGGGATACCAAACTCAGACCTAGATTAAATAGTTTTTAATCTATAGGCTTGTCAAAAGCACTTTTGTAGTAAAAAAAAGATGGTATGTGCATATTCGAAGAATACTACCTTTATCTCTTACCACAATTTCTTCTTGTCTTCGCCAAAGGATGTGGCCCTATTAAAGCTATCGGTTAGATGTTTTATTTATTGGTAAAATTTCCGGTCTTCATTCCGACTCTTGAACTTCACGATTCGCTCATTGTCACGTCTTTTCCTTTATATCTTGCTTCTGAGGAAAAAATGTTTTTCGAGTCTGGCGGGTATCTACTGACTGCAGGATTGCTCTGTATGCCGCATTATGGGCTTCAACAGCATTTCGACCCTAGTGGCCGTACCATAGGATCCTTGTGGGAGACTTTTCGCACCCAAGTACGACTCATCATCTCTCTCATTTGTTACAGGGCAGTAATATCTTTGAAATAAACTCAAACACCAGTGATCCTCATTCACTATGTATAAAATTTCTTGTTTTTAAAACAAATGACCTTAAGATTTATCATCATTCCTTTTCAGATCTAAACCCTTTGCCTCATATAATGAATGTGGCACATTCATCAGTTTAAGTGGGATTTACTCATAGCCCGCCCTACAGATTTGATGTAAATTATCATTAATTTCGCAAATATTCCCACGCTGCCCCCATTACTTAGTTTTGCTGCTAATTCTTCCTTCGCATAGATGATGACCTAAATGTCTAATTAATAACATTATTTCGCATGAAATGAAGAATAATACGATTGTTATTACCAACATCCAAAGTTTGTTCAACAAAACTTTTTCCATGCTCTTGCTCATGCTCAAGTTGAATGTTATCTAATGCTCCTCTGGTTCTGGTATTTAACCTTTAAATCCCTTGAGATACTCAAACTCTTTGGTTTGCCTGGCAAATGCAAATCAAAGGCTAGGGACCCAGCTGCACAGTCAGCTACAAATGACTGCTGTCACTTTTAATTATGGAAATGTTTACTACGCCGCCATTACTGCTCCAGAGAAGGAGAAGAAGAGGGAGCAGCAACATCAGCGGCCCATCAGAATGGCTTGTTAACAATTCATGATCCTCATCATTTATTTTTCCTTTGTTATCAATTTCTTTGCAGGATTATTTGGTGTCATTAGAGGTACAAGATTACAACAGAGATGTGCTGTTAGTTTTTAACATCACCAAAGCCATAGCCATCGTTGCCATCGTCGCCATCGTCATCATCAACATCATTATCCCTCGCTGTTCTCGCAAGACCCCTACTAGCAAGCAACACCAGAAATGGGATTTTAAACACAATGCTTGGCAGCTCCTAATTACCACTTTTCTTTTGCCTGGCCGCCGTATGGAGCTACACCCGCAATAGCAAATTGAGACCAATAGCAAGTGAAAGATGAAAAGGACGTCTGGCAAATATGGTCAGCTGTCAAAAACATCAACGGCAACACAGTTACAGCATGGAACATCAATGTTATTATTCATCACCCTAAATTGGGGTTCTTTGTGTCCCTTATTGCGGTGTGGTAAACTCGTTGCTTTTTAAAGTGTCCCTATTTGTTGAACACTTTAGACTTGTCTCTGTTTGAACTCCTTTTGAACACCAAAGGACTTTGGCAACATTGTTGCCAACAACCCAACATCAAAGCAGACAAAACAAAATCTTTGGCAACATGGGCAGTCTACCTAATCTACATGAGCTGGAGCAACTTGAGCGCAAACGCGAAAAACGGCGTGAGCGTGAAATGCGAGAACAATTGGCACGTGAGGCCAGTCGTGAAAGAGAACGAATGCAGCATAGAAAGGTAAGTTAAGAGATTTGTTTTTTCAAAAGTTATAGACAATAGGGTGGTTATTGTTACGCACATACAATAGAGTGACCTCAAGAAATTTGGTCCTGAAAGTTGGTATCAATTTCGTGGTCTTTTCCCCAATATCTTCCATTTGAGCTTCATATTGCCATGATCGGTAAATTTGTACGATTTAAGGGTGTAGGGGTCGGTCCCCCAAACACTTAGTCCTGTAAAAATATATGCATCGTGTTCTACTCTCAAATATAATTAGTTTGAACCCGATATTGCCATTGGTTTAGGGGTGTCGGGTATATTGGATGAGTCGTTCCCCAATCACTTGGCCCCAAAAAAGGAAATCAAATTCGTTTTCTAATCTCAAATACCTTTCATTTGAGCCCCTTATTGCAATCATCAGCAACTAGGGCCGCCGGTTTGAGGGCTTTGGGGAGGTGGTGTTTAGGGGGTTGGGGAGGCCATTTCGGTGACTTGATCCTGAAAATATATATCAGATTCGAATTCTACTCTTAAATATCTTTTATTGAGCCGCATATTGCTATGGTCGGTAAATTTGTCCTCTTTGGGGAGGCCCAATGAAATTTTTTTTTTATCGAATGTTGATGCTCTGCTACCGAAGAAATTTCATTTGAGCCACAGATTGCTATGATCACTAAATTTGTCCTCTTTCGGCGTTGTTTTGAGGGTGTGGCGGATACCCAAAACACTTAACTCCAAATTTGAATATCAGATTCGTTTTCCACTACCTTTCATTTGAGTCCCACATTGTCGTGATTGGTCTTTAAATATTTTTGGTGGGTTATCTCATAATCAAAGCTTCTCTGATCATCGTTATATTAGTTTCAGACTTGGAGAAAATACTGCAGAAATGATCCCTAGGCTAAACAGCAGAAAGGAGGATTGGGATAAATTTCGGCACAAATTCTGCACGTTTATCCCTTCTAGACCAGAAAAGGAAGTGGTAATTGCGGAGCAAATAAACATAGCGGTCAAGTGGATTGCGAAGGCCCTGAATGACTCGCTTCTGTCAGCATGTCCTAGTGCCAAGCCAAGGGACAAACAGCGACCGCTATGGTGGACCCCAGAGCTGGCTGGTCTATGGGAGGACTGCAGAAAAACTCTTCAACAGAGCAATAGCCGCAAGAGCACCACCGATTGGGACATCTATAAGGCTTAGATAAGAAAATATAAGGGCGAGCTGAGAAAGGTTCAGAACAAATCCTGGGTAGAATTCTGCAGCTCCATGGAGGATAAATCTGAGGCCTCTAGACTAAGGAAAATTCTGTCCTCGAGAACTATTACGGTGGAGTATATTGAGAAGTCAGAGAATGTAGGGACAATGTGTAGTGAGGAGACACTAGAACTACTCCGTTCCCTGGAAATTCTCCAACGTGGCGCCAAAAGAGGTTGTCCCTGAAATGCATTCGTCGGAGGCTATAGGGAAATTGTGTCTGAGCCGAAAATCCTTTGGGCGATAAAAAGTTTCGACTCCTTTAAGTCGTCAGGCCCTGATGATGTATCACCGGCTGAATTACAAGCTGTGCCTGATAGACTGGATTATTAGGGAGATATACTCTGCTTGTATCAGAATGTCATATATAACTGTGGGATGGAGGGACATAAAGGTCATATTCACTCCGAAAGCAGGCAACCCCTACCACACGAAGGCGAAAGATTTTCGTCCTATTAGTTTGTCATCCTTTATGCTGAAAATTGAAGAGATGTTGATAGAAACATACCTTAGGGCAAAGATCCCTGGAGATCGCCTGTCGCAGCAGCAGCATGCATATAGTAAAGGCAAATCCACTGAAACAGCCATTAACAACCTAGTCGGCTATATTTCGTTGACAAGGAATGTACAATGGTAGCATTTCTTGACATTGAAGGTACTTTCAATAATGTAAAACCGACGTCAATCATGAAGGAGGTGGAGTTTCTAGGCATCAACTCTACCGTAAGAAAGTCTAGTAATAACTAACTTACTTAAAGATGCATTACAGCAGGCTTGGGATTTGTGGATCTAAAAAGATGGACCAGCAAAGGTGCCTTCTATACTTTGGAATATAGCCACTAACAATATATTATTGTCTCTGGAAGAAAAAGGTGTAAAAGTAGTCGCGTATGCTGATGACGTGGCAATTGCGATTAGGGGAAAGTTTCCCAGCGCTCTAAGAGATATACTTCAGCAAGCTTTACGTGCAACACCGAAGTGGGCTACCGCAGTGGTCTAGGTATAAATCCGTGCCTACTGCGGACCCTGTCTCCTTGGGGTGTAAGAATGTTCCATTTACAGAAAGCTCAAAATACCTGGGTGTTTTGTTGGACAGGAAATTGAACTTTAAATCCAACATTTTGGAAAGGGTAAGCAAGGCCACTCTTGCCCTATACACATGCAAGAGAGCCATTGGCAAACGTTGGGGGTTTAGACTGCGTGTCAAGCATTGGGTATATACTGCAGTTGTCAGACCTATAATTCTACATGGTGTTGTGGTCTGGTGGACGGCGCTTCAAAAGTCCACCTACTGCTCAATACTTTAGCGGATCCAAAGGATGGATTGTTTGTGCATCACAGCCGCACTGAGGACGACAAGATCTGATGCACTGAATTAAATGCTACATCATATGCCTTTGGACATGGTGGCTGGACAAATTGCAGCGACCACTGCCGTGAGGGAGCTTTATCATTGGTCATGTGGCGGCTACGGACACTGTGTTATCCTTGATACAATGTCCGACGTTCCTGGCAGTGTGGATTACAACCTTCCTGAGCAGCTTTTTGATAAAAAGTACTGTACCACTATTCCTGATAGAACCGATTGGAACTACGATATCCCTGGTAATAGAAGTTACATAGACTTTTATACGGATGGTTCCAAACTAAATGACCAGGTTGGTTTTGGGGTGTACTTTTAAGATCTTGAACTGGTCATATTTAAAAGGTTACCCGACTACTGTAGTGTATATCAAGCGAAGCTCCTTGCAATTAAGGAAGTGATTGAATGGCTAAGATATTGACATAAATATCTTCTCAGACAGCCAGGCAGCCATTAAATCCCTGGAGAATGTATTTCTGAACACAAAAACCACCCTCGACCGTCGCAGATCTCTCAAGAAGATAGCTAAACAGTTCAAAATTCACTTGTTCGGGGTGCCGGGCCACAGAGATATCCCATTCCATGGATGCTAGAATCTGTGGGTATGCCTCTAGCGACATATATCCTAAGTCTTCGGAATCAAGCCTGAAAGGGAAAGAATGATAAAAGGTCACAAAGACGAGGCTGTGAGAATTCCAAAACACTGTGGCCTAATCTAGACTTGAAGAACAGACGTCTCAGTCATTGGGTCCGTCATGACAGGTAACTGTCTAATCGGAAAACATGCTGATGCACTGAAGTTTGCCAGCAACGACTCTTGCAGAAGCTGTGAGGACATCGAACAAGAAGAGACTAAAGAACGCCTTAAGTGTGTGTGTCCCGCACTAGCAGTCAGAAGGAGTTCCACTTTAGGTTCTCATTTCTTTGAGAATCTGTCTGATTTAGTGGATGTGAACATTCGCAAGTTGTTGGGATCTTTAAAGCGATCTGGATGTTTCAACGGTAGGAACTAGAAGGCATCTTCCTTCTTCTGTTTCTTTGGTATCACAATGGACGAAAACGTCTAAGTGAGTCTGATGGCAGACTGCCACTTAAACCTAGCCTAACCTAACTTCGCTTTGCATCCGAGATCTGGTGTCTCTGAAAATTAGGGTAAGGGGGAGGGTTCAAATCTTGGCGAGACCATCAGAAAAAATTTTTCAATGTTGGTTTTCCCCTCCTAATGCTTTCAACATTTGTGAGGTACTATGGCATGTAAAACTTCTCTCCAAGAGGTGTTGCACTGCGGCACGCCGTTCGGATTCGGCTATAAAAAGGAGGCCCTTTATCATTGAGCTTAAACTTGAATCGGACTGCACTCATTGATATGTGAGAAGTTTGCCTCTGTTGCTTAGTGGAATGTTCATGGGCAAAATTTGCAATTTTGGGAGGGAAAACAATCACATCTGTTTTTTTCCTCATGACCTTAAGACAGATTATAAACCACAATATTATTAACAAAAAGGTCAAAAAATATTTCATCAGATTTTTTTTATTTTTATTTTTTTTTAGAAAATTTTGTCAACATTTTTGTTTAGGAAAAATTTTTCAATATTTTATTTTATATAAAATTTTGCTATTTTTTTTTAAGAAAATTTTGTAAAAATTTTTTTCTACAATATAAAAAGTTGTGCAACAAATTTATTTTTATTGGAAATTTTGACAAAATTTAATTTTTTTTAACAACAATTTTGTGAAAATTTTTTTATTAAAATTTTTTTGAAATTTTAATTTTTAAAACTTTTGGTCAAAAATTTTTTTTTTTACAAAATTTTGTCAAAATTTAATTAAAAGTTTTTAATTTTTACAAAATTTTATCCAAAATTTTGTCACAATTTTATATCTACAGAAATCGTTTTCAAAGTATAATTTTTTACAGAAAATGTTGTCAAATTTTTTTAAACAAAATTTTGTCAAAATTTTATGAGAATTTTATTATTACAAAAAAATTTTGTAATTTTTTTTTAAATTTTGTCAATTTTTGTATTTATACAAATTTGGTCAAAATTTTAATACTATAGAAAACTTTGTCAAAATTTAATATTTATGGAAAATTTTGTCACAATTTTATTTCTGTAGAAAATTTTTTCTAAATTTCATTTTTCACAAAAAATTTAGCAAAATTTTATTTTTAAATTTTCTATAGAAAATTGTTCGGTATTTCTCTTTAATCATTCTTTGTGTGCTCTCTCTCTTTTTTTCAGCACTCGTCATACAATCCATATCTAATGGCCGGATTAGGTATGGGTGGCGGCATGGCCCCCTATAATACAGCAACAGCAACTGGTGGCACAGTGGCTGGAGCTGCCACGGCAACCTCGGGTGGGGGCTTGCCGGTGGGTGGTGCAACTTTGCTTAACTACGGTCTAATGGGAGGTGTGGGTGGTGGTGCTGCTGCTGCAGCAGCATTGGGCCATAAACACCATGGACACCAACATCCACATCATTATCGTCATTCATTGACAAACAGGCATCGGGTGCTGCGTACACGTAGTTCGGGTGCAACGCACAACATTTGGGATGATCAAGTACTGGAGGTGAGTATTGCGAGGGTTTTACGATTGATGGCTCGGGCGGTGTTCCTTTGGTAATGTGGGGGCGAAATTGGGATTAAGGACATTTTATTATACGGCCATGTTGTTCTGTGCTGTTTCTGTTGTGTTAAGGGCTACAACGTAATATTTTTATGAATGAGAAGAAAAAATGTTTGAAAACAAACAGACACAAGGTTGGGTCATAAACGTCACAACACTATGACTGTGAAACGACCGACTAGGGGGGTCAATGAAATGGAAAAATCAGAGATAACGAAGTAAATACACCTACGCTTCAGAAAATAATTACAATTCCAATGACAGTGATTTTCATGAAATTGGAAAGCCAAAAATATGATATTTTAACGAAGAGGAAAAAATCAAATTGTGAAGGGAAAAAAATCAACAGTTTTATATGGTGCAGTGATTCAAAAAGTTCAAGGGTTTCCTTGAACTTTTTCATTGTGATGTGAGCTAAAAATAGAAAAAAATATGGAATTCTAAAAATGTAGTCTGGACATCGAAAGAAGAGTTAAATGGTAAAGTGAGAGCTTATCATAGGAGAATAGAAACTTTTCTGGCAATTTTTAAAAAATTTTCCATAGAACTAAACATTTTGAAAAAATTTTCTATAAAAATAAAATTTTGCCTTTACATATGACTTTGTTTGTTTGTTACGAATAGACTCAAAACACGGCTGAACCGATTTTCATGAAATTTTCACAGATGGTCGAGTTTAGCCACCCGGTAAAATAGAGTACTTCATTTTGTGATATCCGCGAGGGGCCGCCCCCTCCCCTAACCATATTTTTCAAACAGGCTAGATCCCGGAGATGGGTGCATCACCTTATGGTAACCCCAAAACACAAAATTGGTATAAAGCTTTGGGGTTAAATAACCGGGGGGACGCCCCACATTGGTTCAAGAGTGGCCGAAATTCATTTTTTTCATGTTCGCCGATTTGGATAATTTTTTGGTATTTTGTTGTCAGATAGTTGAATATTATGATTCCGTAATATTAGGCTGATATATTTAGTATTTCTTTGGACAGACACGCTCCAAGTTCATATATGTTCGCTTGTTTAAAATGGCATGCAAATTTACTGTATATTCAATCTTTTGGTACAATCACAGTAAACTTATCATTTGACTTTGTTGTATATTTTCGTAAATGGCAATTGTCATAGATGAGATTTGCATTAAAAAAAGTTGGAAAAAGTGCCACATAAAAAATTTCGTAGAACAAAATATAAACAACATCAAAATTTCAATGTTCATCAACTTCAGTGGACTGCATGTTTTTAGCGCTGTGGAGCGCTGTTTAACGAAAGACGTCAAATTACAGCTTGAAGTCTCAGCTAAAAGCTAAAAAAAAATTCAGCTGCTCATACCTGCTCCTTTCCAAAAGAAACAGTAAAAACTATAAAGTGATAAAGTAAGAAAACGTGAATTTTCGTTCATGCTTGTTGTTGTTGTTGCCATAATTCTTTACTGTTAACAACAATAGAAGATCAAGCGATAGACTATTAGGTGCTGTGTTATCATTCATTTATTATGTTGTTGCATGCAATAACAACTACACATTATGTCTTGCTCTCTTTATTGCACAAAATCTTTTCCGTTAGAGCTTAATAAGTAATACATTAAGTACCAACAACAATATACAGTTTCTGATTTAAATTTCTGCTTTTGGGTATACATTTCTAATATTATTGATATGCTAATTGACATTACATTGGCAAGTGCAGTGATAAGATAATGAAGATGTAATGCATAACCTTTTATTGTCTTCAGACCCATTTATAAATAGATTTCGCTCAAAGCTGCAAATCAAAAAATTGGAGTACGATAATGATGTTAAAAAATTATTAAAAGACTATGCTTAATTTATTTATTCATGTTTTTTCTATGGGAGGTGGCCGTAAAAGTGGGCGGATCAGGTATATATTTTCAGGAGCCCATTCTACAATTATAATAATTACTTTTTGTGAAAATTGAATTGATGCATTAAAAATCAAGGGAGTTATGCCACTTTTTCAATACAAGTTGTATGGGAAGTGGGCGTAAAAGTGGGCGGATATTTTTCAAATTTCACACAAATGATTCTGAGTGTTTAAAAATGCTATGTGCCAAAAAACAATGCCGTAGGTCAAAATTTAATTTTTACTTTGTATGGGAGGTGGGCGTAAAAGTGGGCGGATCATTTTGATTTTTCCATTTTTTCTTGATTCAAACAAAAAATGCCTATGTGCCAAGTTTCATTGTCCTTCGACAACTTCTTCTATTTTTAGCCGCTCGTTCAATGAACTTGAACCAATGTGCGCCCTACCCCAAAACCCCCCCAAACGAACATGTTTACCGATTCGGACAATATGGGTATCAAATGAAAGGTATTTAAGAGCAGAAAACAAATCTGTTGTCCAATTTTTGGACCAAGGAATTTGACAGCTGCCCCACCCCAAAACACCCTAATAACGGGACATATTTTCGAGCTATGGTGATATGGGGCTCAAATGAAAGGTAATTAAGAGAAAGGCACAAATTCAGTATCCATTTTCGGGACCAAGTGTCTGGAGATCCGCCCCACCCCCAATAAACCCCCCTAACCTGGGTTTATTTGCTTAGTTGGGGTTGAAAAAAAATATATATATTTGAGAGTAGAGCACGAAACCAATATCCATTTTTGGGACCAAAAGTCTGGGTGGCTACACGAACCTAAAATTTTTGATAAAATTTGATAAAATTTTTGATAAAATTTGATAAAATTTTTGATAAAATTTGATAAAATTTTCTATAAAAACAAAACTACCCTTTTCCAAAGAAAAGAGTACTAAAACTACCCTTTTCCAAAGAAAAGAGTACTAAAACTACACTTTCTCAAGGAAAAGGGTAATAAGACTACCCTTTCCCAAAGAAAAGAGTAATAAGACTACCCTTTCCCAAGGAAAAGAGTAATAAAACTACCCTTTCCCAAAGAAAAGAATACTAAAACTACCCTTTCCCAAGGAAAAGGGTATTAAAACTGCCCTTTCCCAAGGAAAGAGGTATTAAAACTACCCTTTCCCAATTGGGTCCAAGTAACTGGGGGCCGCCTGAGCCCCAAAACATTCTACAATAGATTTATTGGATGATGATGACAATATGGAACTCAAATGAAAGGTATTCCGAAGAAGATTACAAATTGAGTTAGGAAGGAGGAATAGGCTTTATAGTTTTTTGATATCGGAAGGGGAAGGACCCTCTCCCGGTACCTTAAAAACACCACCCAAAATTAAAAGTGGACCGATAAGGGAAATATGGGTATCAAATAGAAGGTATTGAAGAGTAGAATACGAATGTGGTTATAAAAATAGGGTCTAAGTACCCAGAAAATCGTCCTAACCCAAAAACTCTTCCAAGCAGACAAATTGAAAGTTCCTATCAATATGACGCGAAAGCCGTCATCAACATCCTCATCATCTTCCCCGCATGCCCTACACATGCTATAACTTGTCGCAGGGATTTTATATAACTGAGCTCGTAGTCCTATGTGTCCCGTCATGATATCAACAGCTATACTGACATCCTTCCTACTTCCTTTCAGTAATACCCACGTCTTCTCTCGATCTGGATCTCCCATAGGATTTTCGCCTTCTTACCTACCTATGCTTCCTACGCTTTTGCACAGGTTTGCATGCACATTAATCGCCCACGCCCTTGACTCGGACTGCGTCGACCCAAAAGGCTTTGGGTTAACCAAGTTTATTATCGGCAGTCCTCTGGCCTTCGCCGGCAAATCGTTTGCCCTTTCATTCCCTCTTATTCCGTTACGGCCCGGCAGCCAAACGATGCGGGTTTTGCCATCCTCAGAGAAGGCGTTAATCTCCTTCTTACACTGCAAGACTATTTGTGACCTTACCGTCCTGCTTGTTATTGCTGCCCTTATGGCCTGTTTACTGTCCGTAAAGATGTTCACATTCCACGTCCTCGCATTAACAACACACCACCTCGCCCATTCCGTGATCGCAGGGATCACCGCCTGCAGGACCGTATTATGGACAGGCAGTCTAAAACAGATCTCAGTCCCTGCGTTCTCATTGTGGACCCCAGACCCATTTAGTCCTCTAGCTTTGATCCATCCGTGTAACACGATCTTCCAGATGACAATATTAGGGTTTCGTCAAACCAAGACTGTGCCGCTGGCAGCAGTGCCTCGCACTCGACCTCAAGGATCAATTCTGGTATCCTATCGGAAACCTCTTCCCTTCCTTTCGGGTTTCCTATCGTCGCATCGATTATACCACGATGGTATGAGCTGCTCCCATACTCAATCCATTCTCCCATCGCCTTAAGTCTCATAGCCGCAGTGGTTGCGTCACAGTTAATCTGTATGTCAATGGGTCGAATATCTAGAATAGTCTCCAGCGCCCTAGTAGGCGTGCTCCTCATCGCTCTACCTATGGCAAGACAACATGTTCTCTGAATCTGTTGTAAAGTCCTTATGTTGCACCTTATGTTGTCCATCAAACTACTGAGGCGTAAGTAAGTATTGATCTAATCACCCTCCTGTAGAGCCAGTGAACTATCCTTATTCAGGCACCATTTGTATAAAAACTTCAGTTTTTAAACATTTTCTATAAAATTCGTGTTTTGAACATCACTTTTTCTATAGAAATAAAAATGTTGACAATTTTTAGACTACTTTTAATGATTTTCTATCATTTCTAGAAAATTTTATTTATTTTTTTCATATATTTAAAACCTTTGCCAAATTTAATTATAATAATAATAATGAAACCTCTACTCCTTTGCATATCTCCGAAATAATCTTTCCTTAGCAATCCCATTTCAAATACTTGGTACACCAAATTGAGATAAAGAAATGGTTGCCAAAACCCATTAAAATATTACCAAACCGATATGTAATCTTTCAAGGAAACACGTCCTTTTGTCTTGCAATAAAAACAACATAAAAACACAAAATTATTCTTAGCCATATTTCAAGTGGAAACATTCAGCAAATAATCTTTCATCTCAATGGAAAACTAAAACCAACATTAAAGCAGTAGCAGAGTTAAACACTTCTGTGTGTGCCAAAGTGCAAATCAAAAACCCCCCCTTTAGATGGGGATACAAAAGGATTTTCCTGGAATCAACAATCGCTAGCTATTGCTAACGCCTACACTAGTTGCACATCACCACTCTTTTGCACACTAGAGATCTCTGACCCTTCTCACATGTGGCTTGTATACACACAGACAATGTTTTTATAGTTTTTTGCTGTAACACAAATAAAGCAAATATTATACCCCCACCTTACCCACCCTTCTCCATGCAATGGCACAACATGAAGGATGTGTTAAGGTGTGAGTAGCAACAGTTAAAAGTTTATTGACGTCATTTTAGCCAGCTTAAGTAACTTTGTCTTTGCCTGTCATGGCGAGAGGGAGAGAGAGGGGGGTGTAATGTAGAGAAATGCTGTAACAACAACAAAGAAAATCCAAAATCATATTTCCTGTGAAAATGCTTTTAAAGGATTTTGCAGAGCACATTTATGAATTAAACGGAAAGTTCATTCATATCCGTTTGCCAAGAAAAACCCCTGCTGGCATTCAGCTGAAGAGGGAAACTGAAAAAGAGTTTAATGAATGAGCGCGTGTTGGGAAAATCTGATATGTGTTTAATTGGCAAATATGTGCACGAGGCGAATGAAATGGGTTGCTTGAATCGATATCAAATAAACTTTGAAGAGGTAGTTTTAGAATACTTTCCTTTAGGAAAAGGTAGTTTTAGTACCCTTTCCTTTGGAAAAGGATAGTTGTAGTAACCCTTCCTTTGAAAAAAGTAGTTTTACTACCCTTTCTTTTAAAAAAGCGTAGTTTTAGAACCCATTCCTTTAGAAAAGGGTGATTTTAGTACCCTTTCCTTTAGGAAAGGTTAGTTTTAGTACCCTTCACTTTGTAAAAGATAGTTTTAGTGCCCTTTCCTTTGGGAAAGGGTAGTTTTAGTACATTTTCCTGTGGAAAAGGGTAGTTTGAATAATCTTTCCTTTTGGAAAGGGTACTTTTAGTATGCTGTGCTTTGGAAAAGGAAGGTGGAAGATGTACAAGAACTACCCTTTCCCCAAGGAAAGGAAAGGAAAGTTTAGAAAAGGTTAGTTTTAGTACCCTTTCCTTTGTAAAAGGTAGTTTTAGTAACCTTTCCTTTGGAAAAGAGTAGTTTTTGTACCCTTTCCTTTGGGAAAGGGTAGTTTTAGTACGCTTTTCTTGGGAAAAGGGTAGTTTTAGTACCCTTTACTTTGGGAAAGGGTAGTTTTAGTACACCTTCCTGTGGAAAAGGGTAGTCTTAGTACACCTTCCTGTGGGAAAGGGTAGTTTGAGTACCCTTTCCTTTGGAAAACAGAAGTTTTAGTACCCTTTCCTTTGGGAAAGGGTAGTTTTAGTACCATTTCCTTTGGAAAAGGATGGTTTTAGTACTCTTTCCTTTGGAAAAGGGTGGTTTTAGAACCCTTTCCTTTAGAAAAGGGTAGTTTTACTACCCTTTCCTTTGTGAAGGTTGGTTTTAGTACCCTTTCCTTTGTAAAGGGCAGTTTTAGTACCCTTTCCTTTGGGAAAGGGTGGTTTTAGTACACTTTCCTTTAGGAAAGGTAAGTAGTTTAAGTACCCTTTCCTTTGGGAAAAGGTCGTTTTAGTACCCTTTCCTTTGGAAAAGGGTAGTTTTACTACCCTTTCATTTGTTAAGGTTAATTTTAGTACCCTTTCCTTTGTAAAGGGCGGTTTTAGTATCCTTTCCTTTGGGAAAGGGTGGTTTTAGTGCACTTTCCTTTAGGAAAGGTTAGTTTTAGTACCCTTTTCTTTGGGAAAGCGTTGTTCAATTACTCTTTCCTTACTACCCTCTTTGTACTACCCTTGTTAAGGTTGTTAAGGTTAGTTTTAGTACCCTTTCCTTTGTAAAGGGCAGTTTTAGTATCCTTTCCTTTGGGAAAGAGTAGTTCAATTACTCTTTCCTTTGGGAAAGAGTAGTTCAATTACTCTTTCCTTTGGATAAGGATAGTTTTAGAACCCTTTTCTTTGGAAAGGGGTAGTTTTACTACCCTTTCTTTTAGAAAAGGGTAGTTTTAGTACGCTTTCCTTTGGAAAAGGGTAGTTTGGTACCCTTTCCTTTAGGAAAAGGTAGTTTTAGTACCCTTTCCTTTAGGAAAGGTTAGTTTTAGTACACTTTCCTTTGTAAAAGGTAGTTTTAGTGCCCTTTCCTTTGGGAAAGGGTAGTTTTAGTACACCTTCCTGTGGAAAAGGGTAGTTTGAATAACTTTTCCTTTGGGAAAGGGTACTTTTAGTACGCTGTGCTTTGGAAAAGGGTAGTTTTAATACTCTTTCCTTTGATAAAGGGTAGTTTTAGTACCCTGTCCTTTGGGCTTTGGGTTTTAGTTCCCTCTTCTTCCCCGCAGCTAACAGACTTCAGCACTTGGGTTTGTATCCGCACGGGACCAGCTTTGCACCAAACTTGAACCAGATGAGGGTCATATAGTGGGAAACGATTACGTGTTATGTGAACAGCACGGGATTGTTCGGTTGAAAAGAGGGTGCGGATATTAATCCGCCCTATGCCACTATGGACATACATCTAAACGAGTAATTGGCGTGTTGTGTGCGTTAAAGAGTAAAAAGTAGCCTCGAAGAAGTTAAAAAAGTGAAAAGTTCGGCCGTGTCGAGCTTTGAATACCCCCCACTATGTATAAATTAACCATCCCCTTTTATAACAGCCACATCCATAGTATTGGGTTGCCCAAAAAGTAATTGCGGATTTTTTAAAAGAAAGTAAATGCATTTTTAACAATACTTAGAATGAACTTTAATCAAATATACTTTTTTTACACTTTTTTTCTAAAGCAAGCTAAAAGTAACAGCTGATAACTGACAGAAGAAAGAATGCAATTACAGAGTCACAAGCTGTGAAAAAATTTGAAAAATTCGCAATTACTTTTTGGGCAACCCAATAATATACAAATGAGGGCTGGTCTGGATCATATTTGATTCAGGTCTCTAGAACTCTTATACAAGTCACAGTTTTAGCAAA
The DNA here is from genome assembly GCF_963082655.1 of Stomoxys calcitrans. Lineage (NCBI taxonomy): Eukaryota > Metazoa > Arthropoda > Insecta > Diptera > Muscidae > Stomoxys > Stomoxys calcitrans. The sequence goes on along the minus strand of NC_081555.1, from coordinate 26,935,928 downwards.
TCCGTTTTTGTGGAATTAAGACCCCAAATAGGAAGATTGGTCTATATGGCAGCTATAACTAAATATAATCTGATCTGGACCATATGCTGGTTGGATGATAGCAGGCTTAATACAAATCACTGTGTCAAATTAAAGCAAAATCGGGTTATAAATGGGGCTTAAGGCTCTCAATCGGCAGATCGGTTTATATGGCAGCTATATCAAAATATAGTCCGATCTGAACTGTCCGGTCTGAATTTGAGTCGGATGTCTGCAGGCTTAAAATCACTCACTATTTAATTTTTTTTTATCGAAATCAGATAATAATTGCGGCTTTTATGGGCTAAGACCCTCAATCGTCAGATCGGTCTATATGGCATATTGTCCTATCAGGACCATATTTAGATGTGAAGACTGAAGGCTTTGAACAACTCACTGTTTCAACTCACTGTTTTTAGTTTCAGCGAAATCGGGTAATAAATTCAGCTTTTATGGGCTCAAGACCCTTAACGGCAGATCGCCCTATATGGCAGCTATATCTAAATATAGAGCGACCTGAACCATATTCAAGTCGCATATCGGGAGGCTTTAATTTACTCACTATTTCAAATTTCAGCAAAATCGGATAATAATTGCGGCTTTTATGGGCTTAAGACCCTCAATCGGCAGATCGATCAATTGGGCAGCTATATCTAAATATTGTCCGATCTTAACCATATTTGAGTCGGAGGCTCCTTATTTCAAATTTTACCGAAATCGGATAATAATTGCGGTTTCTCTTGGCTTAAGACCTCCAATCGGCAGATCGGTCTTTATGGCAGCTAAATCTAAATATTTAGGTGTGACGGCGGGAGCCGTAATCAACTTCCTATTTCAAATTTCAGCGAAATCGGATAATAATTGCGGCTTTTATGGGCGTAAGACCCTAAATGGGCAGATCGGCCTGTATGGCAGCTACATATAAATATTGTCCGATCTAGACCATATTTATGTGTGACGACGGGAGGCGTTAATCAACTTCCTATGTCAAATTTCAGCGAAATCGGACAATAATAATAATCTAAATATATTCCGATCTAAACCATATTTGAGTCGGAGGCACAAAACAACTCACCATTTAAAATTTTACCGAAATTCGATCTTAACCATATTTGAGTCGGATGTCTGGAGGCTTAAAACAACTCACTGGCATATCCATATTCGGTTTGATAAATCGGAAAAAATGCGGCTTCTACAGGCTTAAGACCCTCCATTGCCAGATCGATCTATATGGCAGCTATATCCAAATATAGTCCGATTTGCCCTATTCTAGAACTTAACCTGCTTGTAGAAGAAATACTAGTCTTTTCGCCGTCCTACCGACTGTTTCGCTGTTCCACAGTGGTACATGGGCGTTCGTCGCCAATAGCCTTATCTCGGACTGTGTCGACCCGAAAGGCTTCAGGTTAAACAATTTTATTGACAGCAGTCCTCTGGCCTTCACTGCCAAATCGCCTGCTATTTCATTCCCCCTTACTCCGTTATGGCCCAGCACCCAAACGATGAGGATCGTTCCAACCTCAGAGAAGGCGTTCATCTCCTTTTTACACTCCGTGATCTTACCGTCATGGCTGTTATTACCCTGATGGCCAGTTTACTGTCCTTAAAGATGTTTATACTCTACGTCCTTGCGTTAACACCACACTACCTCACGCATTCCGCGATCGCCCAGATATTGGCCTGCAGTACCGTATTATGGGGATAGTTTTTGGGTTTAGAGCGGACAACAAACCGATAACTATATTCGTATAAGGTGTATGTCCATTGTGGCATGGGGCGGATAAGAATCCACACCCACTTTTCAACTTAACTTAATCTAATCACCGCTTTAAAAGCGATATAAAGGGTGATTTTTTTGAGGTTAGGATTTTCATGCATTAGTATTTGACAGATCACGTGGGATTTCAGACATGGTGTCAAAGAGAAAGATGCTCAGTATGCTTTGACATTTCATCATGAATAGACTTACTAACGAGCAACGCTTGCAAATCATTGAATTTTATTACCAAAATCAGTGTTCGGTTCGAAATGTGTTCAAATTTTGACAAATTTTGTTCAGCGATGAGGCTCATTTCTGGTTGAATGGCTACGTAAATAAGCAAAATTGCCGCATTTGGAGTGAAGAGCAACCAGAAGCCGTTCAAGAACTGCCCATGCATCCCGAAAAATGCACTGTTTGGTGTGGTTTGTACGCTGGTGGAATCATTGGACCGTATTTTTTCAAAGATGCTGTTGGACGCAACGTTACGGTGAATGAACACATTTCGAACCGAACACTGATTTTGGTAATAAAATTCAATGATTTGCAAGCGTTGCTCGTTAGTAAGTCTATTCATGATGAAATGTCAAAGCATACTGAGCATCTTTCTCTTTGACACCATGTCTGAAATCCCACGTGATCTGTCAAATACTAATGCATGAAAATCCTAACCTCAAAAAAATCACCCTTTAGCTGGTTTAACGCTAGGTACAGGACGGCTATTCTTTCTCTTGCTCCTGTGGTGTCACAAACGATTTTAATATCTTGAGCTTAAAGCATACTGTTATGGTTTCACTTTAGTACTTAATTTAAATAGACTTTGTTTATGTTCCTTTTTTACCATTTCCTTTTCTTTTTGCAGCACCTTCCAGCCTATTCACCCATATCGACTAGATCGCATCGCATCAATCCCGTTTCGTCATATCATGTGCAGGCTGCTCTGGCTGCATCCCGCCGTAGAGAATCTATCAACAGCTCCATAGGGGCCACTTCTATACGGCGCCTTATCTCACTTAACAATCGCAATTGTCGCTATAAAGTACCAGCCCACATAAGACAAAAAGTGGGCAAATGTTTCACCCTATTGGCTGTGGCCCATGGTCTATTGTGTGCCGTGCTGGTGCCCCTGTTTGGCCTACAAGGCTCCAATTCGGTGTGGCATCATCGAGAACAATGGCTGCAGGTGGGACCCAATATAGGCTCGCTACTGTTGAGTCTCTGTTTCTTCATATCGTCGGGCATGTGCTTGGTAACGCCCAAACTAATAAGGAAATTTGGCTATACCATTTTGATGGGAGTCAATTCCGTGGCTGTGTGTTTATTTCTGCTGTGCCATCTCTATCCCTCGATCTACACCCTACTGCCGGCTTACATCTTATTGGGTGTGACCCATAGTCCCTCGTGGATTAGCAAAATAGCTGTGGTAGTGCATTTTGGCAGCAAACTGAGTTGTTCCCAGCACGAATGCACTCTAATGTCAACGCATGCCTTGGACTCGTGGGAGGAGCATAAGCTCTCCTGCAATCGTGATCAGAAAGTTAGAAGGTTGGCCCGCTGGTTTCAGGCCTCCAAGGATTTTGGCATCATAGTGGGAGCCATTATAGCCTCCATGGTGCTGTCGTGTACCTCAAGAGATTGGAATTGTTTGGGCAAGGCGCCGTTGACTACAGCGGACCCAACAACAACTAGCAGCACTACAACTACTACTTCGACCACAGAGAGTGCCACTGTGGCACCCACAACCAACACTAGTGGTCCTCAAGCAGAAGCGGTACAATTCTATGTGCCCAGTACGCCCTATGTGTGGAACCATAGGACGGGTTTCATGATGGAGTACTACAATCTGGATGAACATGGCAGTCGTATATGTGGAGCCGATATGTGTCCCTTGTGGCAATATAATGCCGCAAAGACCAAAGAAGATGATGAAATCAATGAGACCATATTTTCACCCTTCATAAGGGAGAAGCCAAGGGCGGGATCCACCACCCTGATAGGGATATATCTGATATTTGCTTTGACCTCGGTCATACTCATTGTATTGGCGGGCAAGGTGCAGTCTACATTTCGTCATGAACGCATCAAGGGTATGACGGATACATTGCTGTTTGCGGGCCCACTGGCTTATTTTATAGGCACAGAGCAGGCATATATTCTAAGTGATTTTCTGACGGTGAGTATGATGGAAAGAAAAGAGAATGAGAAAGAAAACAATGAATTCAAATTCTAGGCTTTTGTTTCCTGCTCCCTGGGAATAAGTATGGTGGCTGGAGCCATTATAGGCATGGGTGTCATGCAGCTCATTGTTTCCTGCACTCTTAGTATGCTGTTGAGGCATACTAAACGTTTAGTGGTCATATGTGAGTTGAAAATATCTAACTTTTGTGCAATTTTGCTAAACTTTACCTGTTTTTTTTTTTTCAGTGGCCGGTTTTTTCTTCCATTCCTGTCTTTTATTGGCCCTCTCCACCTGGAAGCCTTCCAGCGATGACAGCGCTCTCTTTTATGTTTTGGCTGCCTCCTGGGGTGCCTGCAATGGTATGTGGGAAACCTTGCTATTCGCTTTGGTAACTCTAAATCATACAAATCATGTGGTCGAGGTAACTTCTCCAATGCAGGCATTGCGTTTCCTTGGCCTGGGCATTACATTTGCCGCCCATGGTTTTATGTGTGAGACACCCAAGATAATATCCTTGGTCATTATCTTGGTGGTTAGTGTATTGCCGTATGCCATGTTGGAGATACGTTTGGAATCGCAGCGTAAGTCACAGCTGATTAGTTTATGACGTAGCCTATTCACATAGTCTCGGAGGCGTAGTGTGATGGCTCGCACACATACCATGTAGAGGATAGATTATGGCAGGACAAGACTGGTGGACATTTTGTAGATCAAAAAATATAAAAAAAGTGATGAAGTTAGAATCTGTTCTTTATTAAAACAAAAAAAAATTGTATTAAGACATTTTAGATATATGAATGATTTATTAAGGACAGCATAATCCATTTGACAATTTTTATGTAGAAGAAATCGCGGTCCAAGAATCCCTTCAAATGCTTTAATAACAGTACATCTTTGTCTAACTGTAAAAGAATTCTCTGCGGTGTGATTCTTGGAAGTACATGCTGTTGGAGTACAACAAGTAAAAAGACATTAAGTTCGGCCCACCCACCACGTCGGATAAATGAATATATTAACCACCTTTCGCCATAATACGACAAATCTTAAGCAGCTAAAGGGTGATTTTTTTGAGGTTAGGATTTTCATGCATTAGTATTTGACAGATCACGTGGGATTTCAGACATGGTGTCAAAGAGAAAGATGCTCAGTATGCTTTGACATTTCATCATGAATAGACTTACTAACGAGCAACGCTTGCAAATCATTTTCAGTGAATCATTTTCAGTGAAATCATTTTCAGTGAATCGACAAATTTTGTTCAGCGATGAGGCTCATTTCTGGTTGAATGGCTACGTAAATAAGCAAAATTGCCGCATTTGGAGTGAAGAGCAACCAGAAGCCGTTCAAGAACTGCCCATGCATCCCGAAAAATGCACTGTTTGGTGTGGTTTGTACGCTGGTGGAATCATTGGACCGTATTTTTTCAAAGATGCTGTTGGACGCAACGTTAAGGTGAATGAACACATTTCGAACCGAACACTGATTTTGGTAATAAAATTCAATGATTTGCAAGCGTTGCTCGTTAGTAAGTCTATTCATGATGAAATGTCAAAGCATACTGAGCATCTTTCTCTTTGACACCATGTCTGAAATCCCACGTGATCTGTCAAATACTAATGCATGAAAATCCTAACCTCAAAAAAATCACCCTTTATATGTAAATATAGTCCGATCTCCACCTTATTCGGGAAGGCAATAAAAGAGTCTTTGGTACAATTCATTGTACCAAACTCATTGGTTAAAAAATTCACCTTTTATGGGCCTAAGAAGTTAAACCGGGAGATCGGTGGCAGGTATATCCAAATATAGACCGATCTGAACTATTTAAGACACGAATATCGAAGAGTTTAAAAGGGATCACTGTACCAAATTTCAGCGAAATAGGGCAATAAATTTGCCCTTTATAGGTCAAAGGCCCAAAATTGGGAGATCGGTCTATATGGCAGCTATCTCCAAACCTGAACCGATCTGGACCATATTGAACAGGGATGTCGAAGAGCCTTAACCTGTTTATGGACAAAAAGAGAATATGTGCAAAGATTTAGCGCAATATCCTCATATTTAAAGACTGTAGCTTGATTTAAACAGACAGACGGACGGACATATCTAGATTAGATATCTTAGATTTTTACGACGATCAAGAGTATATGTATATACTTTATAGAGTCACATATGGTCATTTAGATGTGTTGAAAACGGAATGACAAAATGAGTATACCCCTATGCTTCGGTGATAGGTATAAAACAATTTCAAATATAAAACTGAAAAAAAAACTGCTATCCAAGAACTACCTTCATTTTCATGAGTTTGAAAAACTTCAGAAAATTGGATGGGGAAATTATAAAATTCCCTGGAGGAATCCAAGGAAAGATTGCTCCAATTTAGAAGGGGATTGCTTCAATCTAATTGGGGATTCCGAACCCATGAGGACTTATAATGCCATAGGAGATGGCTCCATGGGAAATTGTTCAAATTCCATAGGGGATTGCCACAATCCCATTATGGATTTCTCCAATCGCAAAGGGTATTCCTACAACCCCATAGGAGCCTGCTACAATAATATAAGGAATAGCTCCTAATCCATAAGGGAATACTCCAATCCTATAAAGGATTTCTCCAAACTCATGAGGGATTGCTCCAATCCCATACAATCCAACTGAAGATTACTGCAATCACACTTGGGATTGCTAAAATTCCATAGGCGATCGCTCTAATCGCATAGGGGATTACTCTAATCCCATGGGTTGTTGCTCTAATCCTACAGTGTATTACTCTAATCCCATAAGGGATTTCTTTAATCCCATAAGGGATTGCGCCAATTCCATCCTGTAGGGATTGCTCCAATCCCACAGTCAATTACTCTAATCCCATAGAGTATTGTTCTTATCAAATATGGGATTGCTCTAAACCCATAGGGGATTGCTATATTCGCATAGTAGATTGCTCTTATCACATAGGATATTGCTTTATAGCACACTAGCACCCAACACCGGTTTGTTGGGTGCTAGTGTGCGTAAAAATTCCGAGCCCATTGTCCTATGTTCTTGTTCGCGTACACGAATATGTGTAATGGTGTATGCATTTGCCCGCCAATGCCCTAAGCCCATAGGGGATTGCTCTAATCTCATATGCAATTGTTGTAATATCATATGCGATTGCTGTAATCCTATTGGGGATTGCTCTTATCCCATAGAAGATTGGTTTAACCCCACAGGGAATTGCTTAAATCACATAAGGAATTGCTCTAATCCCATAGAGGATTGCGCTAATCCCATAGGGTATTGCTTTTAATCCACAGGGGATTGCTCTAATCACATAGGGGATAGTTGTAATCCCATGGGGTATTGCTGTAATCCCAGAGGGAATTGCTGTAATCCCAAAGGGAATTGCTCCAAGTGTATTGGGGATTGCTCCAAGTCTATTGGGGAGGAGTATAATCGTTTGAGGGATTTGTTGTTGTAGTAGTGTGTTGTGCACTGAGTCGGCAACCCTTGCAGATGAAGGCCTTCATCGGGTTAATCCGGTTCGTACAACTAGATGCCATGGGATTGGAACCATTGGAGGATTGGTAAATCAGATTGGAGGAATTTCTTAGTTATACAATTCCATGAGGAGTTGGTACAATTCCTTTGGGGTTTGGTTCAATCCAATGGGGAGTTGGTACAATTATTTGGGGGATTGGTTCCAACCCTTCAGGGATTGGTGGAATCTCTTGGGGGATTGGTAGAATCACAAAGTACAATTCCTTGAAGGATAGTTTCAATCCCTTGGGCGATTAGTATACTGAATTCGTTCGATTGTTCTTTCTAAGTAGTATTTCTTTTTTTAATGAAATTCGCAATAAAATCAATATTTATCACTGTGGCAAATAGACGGTTAATACTACGCCATTACAGTTTTTGTTTTGAAATTCAAATAGGCTAACAATTAGTTGCACGCTTCATAAAAGTACAGATTATCCTGTATACGAGTATATAGGATGAGTTGCAACAATAGTGTCAACAGAATATTAACGCTAATTTTAGTCAACTGTTCATAGGATGATGTAGAATATACTATTTTTCAGTATAATCAAGTGAGAGGCTAATTAGAATGTGCAATCTTTAATTATCATTTTAATAAGCCGTTAGCAAACAACAAGAAGATGGTTAAATATAGCTGAAAATGTAAACACCAATTATAGATTTAAACTTTAAAAATCCTGTTTTGCTTGACAAAGTAGATTGGAAATAACTTTTTTAATGGCTTACGTCTTAATAGCAGAATCTTATCAATGTTGAAATAATTTGGTATTTATTAAACCTCCACCATAGGACGGGGAGATAAATTTTCAAATATGATGCGATCTCAATGCCATCCAGAGGGGTGAATTTGGAGAAACTTCCTGATTTAATCTACGGGGCTTCGGATTCTACTACACACAAATAATTCGCCATCCAATTTTTCTGTACTGGCTGGAGAAAAGTGTTGACAATGTCCCCAAAACAAGTGGCATAACTGGACGTATCGGTAGTCTTCGATAGGACCGTCCAATAAGCCTTCCCGTTCCCGAGCATTCTTCATGGATTTTCAATATCCGAAAACTAGCATGGATTTGGTAAATTTCAGACAACTTCTTTGCCTGCATTTCCACCATTTTACCTGTGTTCTCTACTAGTTCCTATGAACAGCTTGATCTAGTAGAGACCACAGGTGAAGTAGCGGTAATGCCGAAAAAGAAGTTGTCTGAAATTTACCAAATCCATTAGCATGGATATTGGAAATTCTTCGAGAAGGCTTGAAAATAATAGCCTCAAGCGTTAGCTACCGGCGTTGGAAGGAAAATCGGGTCATCCTTATTCGGTTTCTTAATGGCTTCATTAACAGTAGAACTTTGCCCATTTTCCACATATCGAAAACAATAATAGTGTCCAAAGATGAAGATAAGAAGCTTCATTGGATACTCGACTCTCAGTTTAAATTAGAGTTTTAATCGGGTCTTAGCGCCTTGGATAATTTGGCAGTTTGATACTTTTTATTTCGCCCATGGTGAATGGTTGTGATTGATTATCTGCTCGGATACAACGGCTGCGACAAGTATCTCTTCCTCTCGTCCTTCTCGAAAATCTCAATAAATTCACTGTAGAACAACCTGATGCATATCTTGGAATCCGTTAATGCTACCCTATCAAAAGTGACTGATTCGACAACGATTCGGATTCCGGGGAATAACTCCAATAGGAGGCCACCGTAGCGCAGAGGTTAGCATGTCCGCCTATGACGCTGAACGCCTGGGTTCGAATCCTGGAGAGACCATCAGAAAAAATTGTAAGCAGTGGTTTTCCCTTCCTAATGCTGGCAACATTTGTGAGGTACAATGCCATGTAGAACTTTTCTCCAAAGAGGTGCCGCACTGCTGCACGCCGTTCGGACTCGGCTATAAAAGGGAGGCCCCATATCATTGAGCTTAAAAACTTGAATCGGACTGCACTCATTGATATGTGAGAAGTTTGCCCCTGTTCCTTAGTGGAATGTTCATGGGCAAAAATTTGCATTTGCAGAAGGTCAGATTCAGTGATCGGCTCTGCAGCTCTAATTATGACACTATTACTACTTGAACTACTTGAGACTCTATGAGTTGAACCTCTTATTACCCAATTTCTGACCATTCCATCTCTCAGTATCATGTTAATAATTTTGCTGTAGAGTATATTGCCCATTGGGATGTTCCAGCTATAACCACTGTTGGGCTCAGATGTGCGATTACCGCTTACATAATTCACACTTCACGCGTTCAATAGAAATTCTGCCATGAATAAATTCTTTTGTTAAAAAGTTATTTTCGACGCACCAACTACTAAGTGGGAGGCGTTTTCAATGAAAAGATAAAATTTTTGGAGTTTCTTCTCATTTTCTCCAATTTAGCAAAATTCGATTTTTTAAATCAAATAAAATAATCAACAAAAATTTTGGAAAGTTGGTAAACATTTTAATGCAAATATCCTTTCTTCCCAAGAAGAGCAGATATTTATTTTCATATATCTAAGATGTCTTAAATATAAGTTTTAATTTGTATTAAAACTATGACAAGTTGCTACCAGTCTTGATCCATAAGAAGATATAACCTCAAACTCCATAATAGGCTGTAGATTTTAAATTAGGACTAGAAAACGAACACAGGTTCATAAAAGCTGTGGATTGCATTTCAAACAAAAGTAAAAAAAAACTAAAAAATAATTCATAGCCTGTGTCGTGCCAAACAAAAAAAAAATAAATAAATAAAAAAAAAATAAGAAAAATACAAAAATAATAATTCTGAATTATTACGATGAAGATCAAAAGAATAATTTATTTTTAATTAGTAGCTATTAAGAAATTTTCATATTTATAATGCATATATATACAGATTAAGCACAATTTACTAAGAGAATCTCTGTATTTATATATACATAAATATATTGTTATTACATTACATCACTTATAAGCTAGTTCAGACAGAGATAAAGAACCAAATGCGAGGGTTGTTTAAATGTAAATGGAAATACAAAATTCGAAACTTATAACATTACAAAATTACAACATTGTACTTTATGAATGACTGTAAGATACCCAATTAAATTTTTTATGAGGCAAAAATAGTATGAAAGTAAATATCATATGAAATATGAAAAAATATAGGATCTTGTTTGGATATTATTTTAAAGATTTGTTTAAACAATTTTAACGATGTCCCATTTCCCTACCCTTTAACCCATTAACGCCTGACCCTTGATCTACGCCTGACCCGAATTACCGCATGCGGTAATTCGGCCTTGGTTGTTATTGCCCTGATAACCTGTTTACTGTCCGCAAAGATGTTCACACTCGACGTCCTCGCGTTTACACCAACCACCTCACGCATGCCGTGATCGCCCGAATCTCCGCCTGCATGATCTTTTATGGTCAAGCAGTTTCCAATGTATACCCCGAGTCTGTCAAAGCTGACCAACACATGCAGCCTGCATAGTTGTGGCGGATACAATGTGCTACGTAGAAATTGCTTAAAAAATGGAGGTGGGGATTGGCCTTCGTGATACACCATTCCGTGCAGTATAGACCCATCTCACCTGCGCCTGGCGCTAGTGACTCCAATATGGAGTGTAGAGCAATACAACATATACATACCGCCGGTTAGTTATTGCGACCCAAGCTTACAAGACCGACATAAGTGGGCCACTGTTTGGCCATAATCGTCTGGTTCTAGGAGACTTTAATGCATATCTCGTTTCACCGCATTCTCCCCTATCATAGCTTTGGCAGAGTCTCCTGGTTCTAGGACACTTTGCAGGCTCTACATTTTGTACTGAGAATGAGAATACCCCACTACTATTACGAAGAGCTGCAGCAGCTCGCCAGACATTTCCATCGCACTGGCGCTAATGACCCCAATATGGAGTGTACGGAGATAGCAGTCAAGTCTGGTACTGCTGAGATAAAGCAATACAACATATACATAATGCTGGTTGGTAATCGCGACCCAAGCTTACAAGGCCGACATAAGTGGCCACTGTCTGGCCATAATCGTCTGGTTCTAGGAGACTTTAATGCACATCTCGTTTCATGGTATTCTCCCCTATCATAGCTTTGGCAGAGTCTCCTGGTTCTAGGAGACTTTGCAGGCTCTACGTTTTGTACTGTGAATGAGGATGCCCCAATACTATTACGAAGAGCTGCAGGCGCTCGCCAGACATTTCCATCGCACTGGCGCTAGTGACCTCAATATGGAGTGTATGGGGATAGCAGTTAGGACTGGTACTGCCCAGATAGAGCAATACAACATATACATACTGCAGGTTGGTAATTAGACCCAAGGTTACAAAGCCGAAATAAGTGGGCCACCATAATCGTCTGGTTCTAGGAGACTTTAATGCACATCTCGTTTCATGGCATTCTCCCCTATCATAGCTTTGGCAGAGTCTCCTGGTTCTAGAAACTTTGCAGGCTCTACGTTTCGTACTGTGAATGAGGATGCCCCATTACTATTACGAAGAGCTGCAGGCGCTCGCCAGACATTTCCATCGCTATGGCGCTAGTGACCTCAATATGGAGTGTATGAGGATAGCAGTCAGTTCTGATACTGCTCAGATAGAGCAATACAACAAATATATACCACCGGTTGGTAATTGAGACCCAAGCTTACAAGGCCGACATCAGTGGGCCACTGTCTGGCCATAATTGTCTGGCATTCACATTTCATGGCATTCTCCCCTATCATAGCTTTGGCAGAGCAGGTTGCAGGCTCTAAGTTTTGCATGGTGAATGAGGATGCCTTACTACTCTTACGAAGAACTGCAGCAGCTCGCCAGAAATTTCCATTGCATCCCCTGATCAGGGGCAAGCCGTAATTTCTTTGGGATCAGACCACCTCCCCATAATTCTCACCATCGACCGACTACTTCATAACCTCTGAGCGTAGGACGTTTATCAATCAGAAGAAGGCTCATTGGGCTGGCTTCAGAGAGTACACCAATCGCCGCTTCAGTGAACTGACACCCCCCTCGAATGTGCTAGGTTGCCGAGAGGAAATTCCGACACAGACATCTTAAATTCAGAAGCCGTTCGCTTTATACCAGCCGGTCGAATACCCCAAGTGCGGCCCAAATTCACGGTGCAGGTAACGGTTTCCGAAAAGGAGCAAGATGGGATTCGTTGCACCGACTCCACTAACACCAGAATCAGCGAGCTCAATCTGAAAATAAACAGAGTAGTCAATAAACACAAGCGGTATTCGTGGCTGGAACACTTGAAGCAATGTAACTTAGGCACCGGTTTAGGCTAGTTGTGGTCTACTGTTAAGTCAATCTCAGGTATCGGTTCCCGAAGAGGAGCACGATGGGATTCGTTGCACGGACTCCATTAACACCAGAATCAGCGAGCTCAATCTGGAAAAAAACAGGGTAGTCAATAAACATAAGCGGGATTTGTGGCTGCAACAATTGGAGCAATGTAACTAAGGCACCGGTTTAGGCTAGTTGTGGTCTACTGTTAAGACATTCTCGAACCCCAGTAGGCGGGAGACAGGACCTCAGTCATTTTTGGCGACGAAACTGTGACTGATCCGAAGAGGTGAGATAGGTTATTCAAACCATATTCTATGACACAGAGTGGAATAATATTCAGATCTGTCAGAACCGCAAAATCAGCATATGCAGCCGCTTTAACTTCTATAGAGCAAAGATTGATGCCTATAGAGCAAAGATCCCATGGCAGCCGGTTGTATGTACCGGATTGACCCGTCGAATTCCTTCATCAGTAGGTGCTGCCGCCTCATTGTACCACACACTGCTACTACACCAACAAAGATTGATGCTAACGTGCAGGATGTGTGTCCCGATTGTGACAAGGGACCACACGACACACGTCACATATCACCTGCCAGAACCACTCGTTCCTGGATCTGTATATTCAACAGAATCCAGCAGACGAAAAATAGAACACAATAACAACCAGAGTTCCGCCAATCCAAGGCTGTGCCGCTGGCAGCAGTGCCTAGCACTCGACATCAAGTGTCGTCTTAGGTATCCAATCGGAAATCTCTTCCATTTCTTCCAAGTTTACTACCGTCGCCTCAATTATATCGCTATGGTATGACCTGCTCCTATCCTCTATCCATTCTCCCATCTTCTTATGTCTTATAGCCGCAGTGGTTGCCTCACACTTAGTCTGTATGTGTATGGGTCTGATATCTAGACTTGTCTCCTGTGCCCTAGTGAGCGTGGTCCTCAGCGCTCGCCAAGACAACCTGTTCTCTGAACCTGTTGTATGGTCCTTATGTTGCATTTTTCTCCATAGCAGTCCATCAAACTACTGAGGCGTAAGGAAGCATTGGTCTTATCACGCTTGCTCTACAAGGGCGTGGATTACAGTGGAATATCCTTGGATTCAGGCCCTATTTCGATCCCACGGCCTGTCTATGTAGTATCAAACATCTGTGAGTCTTCTCAGTACGTTCCTGAATGTTACACTTCCAATTAAGTTTCCTACCCAAGATCACTCCTAACTATTAGACCATGTCATGTAGAAATCGGAAGTGTGGTGCGTCACCTTCGCCTTCCTCGTGAACAGGCAGATTTCAGTCTTCTCTGCGTTAACGCTGAGTCCCCTAGGTCCAGCCCAGTAGTTTGCCATCCGCAAGACCCTTTCGGCACTTTTGCGTAGCTGGTTCGGATCCTTACCTCTTAGAAGTATTAAAACAGCGTCTGCATAGCAGACGGGTTCAATTCCCTTCTCAGTCAGCATCCGTAATAAATTATTTATGGTGTTTACTCAAAGGAGCGGTAAAAAATACCCCCTTCCAAGGGACCCACAATTTATCCACCTATTCCATGGCATATAGGCTATCCGTCTCTACAGAGTCGGTCCACGCGGTACTGGTCTGGGGATTGGATCAGTGTATGCACATTGTTAAAAGCCGCCTCGATGTCATACCGCCAGTGCGCAAGTCTTGGCATCAAAAATATTTTCAATTCTATGCACAATTTTTTGCAGGGCAGTCTCCACCGATCTCCCTTGAGATAGGCCTGCTGTATACATATGAGCAATTCGCTGGATGTCTTTACCATGGTATTCACAATACGTTCCATGGTTTTGAGTACAAAGGACGTTAGGCTTATAGGTTTGTAGGCCTTTGATGTCGCATAACTTGCCTTGGCGGGATTGGCTATAAATACCATCCTTGCCTACTGCCAAGCATTCGGAGTATATGCAAGTCCTAGACACGCTGTAAAAATAGTGGACAGATGTGGCTCCAGATAGTTGGCCTACTTCTGTAGTAACCCTGGCAATATTCCATTAGGTCCGGATGACTTAAATGATTGGAAGCTCCTCAAGGCTTCCTTTACCATAAATTCCGAAATGATAAGCCCACGATCAATCCCATGATTCCAATATTACGCTGTCTCCCTGAGTCCTGTCGTATAATGTGGTAAATATGCTTTCATCAAAAGCCTCAACATGTTGTAACTGCTCTGACTATCATGTCGTTAAAACTATGTGACCAAACCTAGACTTGAAGAGGTCTACCGCTTTGTTGTCGCTGGCTAGAACAGACGTCTCAGTCATTGCATCCGTCATGACAGATCACTGTCTGATCGGAAAACATTCTGACTGAAGATTGCAAAAGCCGTGAGGACGTCGAGGAAGAAGAGATTATAGAACTTCTGCTACGTGTTTGTCCCGCACGGGCAGTCAGAAGAAGTTCCACTTTAGGTTCTTATTCTTTTTAGAACTTGTGTGGTTTGCCGGATGTGAAAATACGCAAGTTGTTGGGCCTTTTAAAGCAATTTAGATGCTTCAACGGTAGGAATTAGAAGGCATTTTCCTTCTCCTGTTCCTGTGGTATCACAATGGTCGATAACGTCTAAGTGAGTCTGAGGTTAGCGCAGAGGTTAGCATGTCGGCCTATGACGCTGAAAGCCTGGGTTCGAATCCTGGCGAGACCATCAGAAACAAATTTTCAGCGGTGGATTTCCCCTCCTAATGCTGGCAACATTTGTAAGGTACTACGCCATGTAAAACTTCTCTCCAAAGAGGTGTCGCACTGCGGCACGCCGTTCGGACTCGGCTATAAAAAGGAGGCCCCTTATCATTGAGCTTAAACTTGAATAGGACCGCACTCATTGATATGTGAGAAATTTGCCCCTGTTCGTTAGTGGAATGATCATGGGTAAAAATTTACAAAAAATTGAGTTTGATGGTAGGCTGCCACTTAAACCTAAACCATGTCGTCTACTAATGTTTCAGTTTAGACATGGGTTTTTGAGAGAAACTGTTTCATATTGGCGACATCATTAACGCTATCGACCTGTTCGCAGAAAAGCTTCCAGGAGACACATTTTGACGCTCTGATAATCTTATAGTTTTCCTTGAGACGTATGCAATACACATTCCAATAAACTGCCGCTTTTTTCTGTTATAAAGTCTGCAGACCTCTTTGCTAATCTTTCGAAATAAGTTGTACTCTTCGAGAAGGGAAATCAGCCTAAGAAAAACCCTGGGTGATGATTCGTAACAACCTCCGGTCACCCAGAGTTTTTCTTAGACTGATTTCCCTTCTCGAAGAGTACAACTTATTTCGAAAGAGCCCGCTATTGCAGTCGTAATCCTGTTGACATTGTTGTTTATGTCTGCTTTGCTTGAAGTCTTGTTACACTGGCCCGAAACCTTTACCACATTCCTTCAATCTGGGAAACAATCTCAACTGTTGGGATTTTTTGTTGTGTCTTATCTTCAATTAGAATCACAATACTATGGTACCCTAGTTACATTTCTTAAGAGATAAGCTATAGTTTCTACCATACTAGTAGCCAAGATCACTACCAATACAGCAATACAAACATTGAAGTTTCAATTTACAAAGCTTTCCCTTCAATTTACCTTTACTTTAAACAATCCTTGAATTTTGTGAACTATTTATTCTTTAGAATCTCTTACAAATCTTAACATGTTTCAACTCTGTTAAGTCTAACATTGATGTTAAATTAACATGCATACTCTCATACTTAATAACTTTTACATTTATATTCTAAGAGTTTAACTAAGCTAAAACTTAAAAATTTTGTCATAACAACTAAGTTTAGAAACTAAAAATTCATTAAAGCAGAATGTTAAACTAGCTAAAGCAGAACGTAATTTTTAATTATTACTAAGAACTAAAAAAACTAAAAACCCTAAAAACATACACACACAAATGTATATCAGTATTACAACAAATGTTAACATTTTATAAAATGAAATTTACTTGTTAAGTAAAAGAGAAAATATATTTAAGTGAAAATTAAGTTTAAAATTGTACGATTTTATACAAAATGTTATATGTAATCACATTGAGAAGAAAAAAAAAATATTATTAAATTTTTATTTTATTTTATGTAGATTTAGTATAGAATAATAAAAACAAAGTTTGTTAATAATTTCAAATCATTGTAACTAAAAGCTGTTCTTTTATTTTTTGACTTTTTCCATATTGTCACCAATAGAAAAACGTTTTTCGTTATCTAAATCGATCAAAGTAGCCTATGCAGATCTCTGATACAAATTTTATGGAGTGAAGTTATAGTCTTAAGACTCTATCTCAGTTCCAGTTTATAGGGTGTACGCTGAAAAAAAATGTACTTCAAATTTAAGATTTTCCTTACTCTTAGGATTTTAACAATGAAAATCCGAAGATTGATTTTTTTCTGCAAAATTGGAGCAATACAAACTGACGCCTCAATATGGTAGACTCCTATGGAGAGAATGTGCAATAAAAGGAACTTTCAACAGATTCAAAAAAAGCGTTGTCTGGATAGGGACGAAGCCATGAGAACTACTAGAATACTGAAGAAAATTCTGGATGTCCAACCAAGAGAAGTATATTTAAGGTTAAGTTGAAGGACAGCGAGTAACACCTTCACTCGGTGACCTTAGGTCCACTGCGTTGAATCTAGAAAAAACCTAGAAGAAAAATGTATACGAAAACAGGTAAAAGCATGCTAAGTTCGGGAGGGCAGAATCTTATATACCCTCCACCATGGATCGCATTTGTCAAGTTCTTGAATTATTTTTCAAACATATATGAGCTATATCAAGTTATTGACCGACTCATCGAAAAATATCACCTTGAAATTTCAGGTAAATTGAGTAATAATTGCGCCCTTAAGAGGCTCAGAAAGTCAAATTCGGAGATAGGATTATATGGCAGCTATATCAGGTTATGAACCGATTTAGATCATACTTAGCAAAAATGTGTTAATATTGCAAAACAATATGTGCCAAATTTCAGTTAAATCGGATAAGAATTGCGCCCTCTAGAAGCTCAAGAATTCAAGACCAAAGATTGGTTTACATCACAGCTATATCAGGTTATAGACAGAATTAGACCAAACTTAGCACAGTTGTTGGCAGTCATAACAAAACATCAAATAGGATAAGAAATGCGCCCTCTAGAGGCTCAAGAAGTCAAGACCCCAAGGTCGGTTTACATCACAGCTATATCAGGTTATCAATCGATTTAGAGCATATTTGGCACAGTTGTTGGAAGTCATAACAAAACACCTCACGCAAAATTTCAACCAAATAGGATAAGAATTGCGCCCTCTAGAGGCTCAAGAAGTCAAATCGAAAGATCGGTTTATATGGCGGTTCTATCAGGTTATAGACAAATTTAGACCATACTTGGCAAAGTTGTTGGAAGTTATACCAAAACATATGCAAAATTTCAACCAAATTGGATAACAATTGCGCCCTCTAGAGGCTCAAGAAGTCTGATCGGTCGAGATCGGTTTATATGACAGCTATGTCAGGATATAAACTGATTAAGACCATACTTGACTTGTTGGAAATCATAACCAAACACCTCATACAAAATTTCAGCTAAATAGGATAAGAATTGTGCCATCTAGAGGCTCCAGAAGTCGAGATCCAAGACCGGTTTATATGGCAGCTACATTAACATGGACCGATATGGCCCATTTAAAATCCCAACAGACCTACGCTGAGGGGAAGTATGTGTGCAAAATTTCAAGCGCCTAGCTCTACTTCTATCTGGCGCCCCACTGGCCAATATTTTCACAGTGTGTCTGGGCTTGCATATATTTCGAAAGCCCGGCAAGGCAAGTTATACCACACCAAAGGCCTACAGACCTTTAAGCCTTACGTCCTTTCTACTCAAGACCATGGAACGCATTTTGGACACCATGATAAAGAGTAGGATATCCAGCGAACTACACAAATACAAACAGCATGCCTATGTCAAGGAAAGGTCGGGGGAGACTGCCCTGCAAGGCCACTTGTGCATAAAATAGAAGAATTCTTCAATGTCAAAACGTGTACACTGGCGGTATGCATTGGCATCGAGGGGCTTCTAACAATGTGCGAACCGACACACTGATCCAATCCATAGACCAGTACCGGGTGGATCCGTTCCTTAGAGACTGGATAAACCATATGCTAAGGAACAGGTGGATAAATTGTGTGTCCCATGACATAAATATAAGGGAGAATGTGGCAAAAGGCACGCCATAGGAAGCATTTTAACGCCACTCCTATGGGTGACCACCATAAATGACCTATTACGGATGCTGACTGAGGAGGGATTTGAAGCAGTCCGCTACACAGACGATGTTATAATACTTTTAAGAGGTAAGGATCCGAACCAGCTATGCAAAAGGCCGAAATGGTCTTGCATATGGCATATAACTGGGCTAGACCCGGAGGTCTCAATGTTAACCCAGAAAAGACTGAAATATGCCTGTTCATGATGAAGACGAAGGTGGGCCAATTTAATGCACCACGTTTCCTTAATTATACGATTTCGATACCTGACAAGGTCAAATACTTAGGTGTGATCTTGAACAGAAAATTGAATTGGAAGTGTCACATTCAGGAGCGTACTGGGGAGGGAGGTTGGCCACTATGTTAGCGGGCCGTAGGCCCGAAATGGAGTTTGAATCCGAGGATAGTCCACTTGCTCCACGGCAGCGTGACTAGACCAATACTTACTTACGCCCCAAGAGTTTGGGGGACTGCTATGGAGAAAAAGTGCCACATAAAGACCATACAACAGGTTCAGAGAACATGTTGTCTTAGCATAAGCGGAGCGATGAGGACCACGTCAACTGGGCATTGGAGACTGTTCTAGATATCCCACCCATTGACATACAGATTAAGTGTGAGGCAGCCACTGCGGCTATGAGACTTAAGGCGAGGCACTGCTGCCAGTGGCAGAGTCTTGAACTGACGAAACCCTAGTATTGGCATCTGGAAGATCATGCTACACGGATTGATCAAAGCTAGAGAACACAGTGTGCCTGGGGGTCAAATTGAGAACCCAGGAACTGAGATCTGTTTTAGACTGCCAGACGATGCTTCAGGCGGAGATCCGGGCGAAAGTCGAGTCTGAACATCTTTACGGACAGTAAAATTGCCATAATGGCAATAACAACCAGGACGGTAAGGTCACGAACAGTCTTGCAGTATAAGAAGGAGATTTACGCCTTCTCTGAAGATGGCAAAATCCGCATCGTTTGGGTGCGGGGGCATAACGGGGTATCGAGGAATGAAAAAACAGACGATTTGCTTTCGGGTACACGCTGTCCGAACTAAGAGCATGGGCTACGAACACGCATGTAACAATGTGGAACAGCGAAACGGTCAGCAGGACGACGAAAATCCTATGGGGAGTTCAGGATTTTGAGAAGAGAAGGCTATTACTGAAAGGAAGCAAGCAGAAGGTTAGTAAGGCTTTCGGTATCATAACAGGACACAAAGGTCTACGAGCTCACTTATACAAAATCGGTGCGGCAAGTGATTGCATATGCAGGGCATGCGAGGAAGATGATGAGACGTTAGAGCATTTCCCATGTCATTGCCCGGCATTCGCGGCTAACAGACACCGGCACTTAGGTGGGGACACAATACCATTGGATTTTTTTTCGAAGTACTTTTTAGTATAAAGAGCACACAAAAAGCTGATTACTGACTTAAAGGTATGTCCATAGTGGCATGGGACGGACTAATATCCGCACCTTCTTGTCTACCTAACCTAATCTTAATGCAAGAGCATAAACTATAACAAAATCAGTCTGAGCCATATTTCGAGCAGATCGTTTTGAAATCGGGGTTACTACGGCTTAATAAGTGTCAATCGGGCGACACATATATATAGGAGCTATATCCATATATATTCTGAGCCAATGTTGATGCTATTTTGCACATGTGATAAGATCGATGACAAAACAGTCCATTCCAAATTTTGTGCAGATCAGTTGAAAATTTTAGCTACTAGGGCCTTATAAGTGCAAACCCTGTGTGAGCACCACATTGAGGTCCAATCTGTGTGGGTTTCATTACTGTCACGAGAAGCTTAGCTGCGAGCTACCGGGCGTGTCCACAGGTTGTGAATAATGGACTGCTCCATTCGGAGTAGCTGTAACTGCGGCACTAGCTCTTGCACAAATATTGAGTGCCTATGATGCTCGATATAAGGCAGGTTATTGGCGTCATTAAATAACCAATGGCCACCTCGTTCCAGCGGCGATCGGTCCTTTAAACCGAAACGATCTTGCTCACCTACAGGAGCTTGACGAGGATCGCTACCTCCACATGAAAATGTGGTTACAACAATAGTAACATAAGTGAAAATCGGGCTATACATCTATAAGGGAGCTATATCCAAATCTGAACCCGGCTGAACCGATTTTCTTGAAATTTTCTCAGGTGGTAGAGTTTGCGCCCCCTGTGAAGGGTGGGGGGGCGTACCCTCCCCCTTACCCTCATCTTCAAAAAGGCAACATTTCGGAAATGGGTGAACTGGTTTAAGCGAAATTTTGTATACCACCTTATGGTACCCCACAAATATGAAATTGGTATAAATGAAAAATGATATAAAGGGCCATGAAAATGAAAAATGATATAAAGGGCCACCCCACTCGCCAAAACATTCCAGCAGGACATATTTACCGACTGGGACAATATGGGACTCAAATGAAAGGTTATTGGGAGTTAAATACGAATATGCTATTAAAAATTGGGTCCAAGTATCTAGGAGGCCGCCCCATAAGTAGCGCCCAAAACATAAATGTACCTATCGGGAAAATATGGGACTCAAATGAAAGATATTTGGGAGTAGAGCATGAATATGATAAATATGAAATTGGGTCCAAGTACTTAGGAAGCCGTCCCAAGCCCAAAACCGCCCCAAAAGTGCCGCCAAAAATCAAAGTGCACCGGTACGGACAATATGGGAGTCAACTAAAAAGTTTTCGGAAGTAGAATACGAATATGGTGTCATAAATTGGATCCAAATACCCAGGGCGTCGTCCAAAGAGTACCACCTTAAATAAAAGCGGACCGTTCGGGACAATATGGGTCTTCAATGAAAGATATTCGGGAGTAGAGTATAATTATGACATACAAAATTGTATCCAAGTATCTAGGGAGCCGCCCTAAGCCCAAAACCGCCCCAAAAGTATCGCCCAAAATCAAAGTGTACCAATCGGGACAATATGGGACTCAAATGAAAAATATTCGGGACTAGAATACGAATATGATTTTCGAATATTATATATTAGGTGTAATTACCAAGTGGGCCGCCCCAAAACCATCCCAAGTGAGCATATAAGACGATCATGATAATATGGGACACAAATGAAAGGTATTCGGAAATAGATTACGAATATGGTATTAAAACTGGGGTTCATGTGATAGGAGGTTGCCTACCCCTCAACCCCCCCTACCATGGCTATATGGGGTTCAATAAAAGGTATGCGGTAGAAGATAAACTGATTGTACTTGGGACATACATATGGTAGTAAGAAACGTATTTTTCGCGTGGTGCTAATAAAGTCGCAGCAGAACGGGCCGGGTACAGCTAGTATGCAATAATAGTGCATGCTACTATGATAAAATATGGCAGAGTGCGTGCTTGTGGTTTGTTTACATCGCTTGTTTAAGTTGTAGAGTGGTGTTTGTTTATTCAAGATTGATTCAGAAGAAGAATGTTTTTGTCGCAAAATACTCTTAATGATTTTTTTTTAAGAAAGAAAGGAATTCATAAAATTGACAAAAGTCGAAGAAATAATGGGGTATACCATAATTTGTACTACGTACTTAGAAATCATTCGGAGATTTTTTTAGTTATATCAGGACATCAGTAACAACTTTTGACTCTCTACAAACTAGGGAAGAACTGGCCAAATTTCAAACAACCTCAATACTGCGCGCAGAAAAACAATAATAACTTTGTGGTAAAATTTTAATTTGAATTTGAATTATGCACATAATTCACATATTTTAGACACAAAATAATCAATGCCATTGAAATGCCAAATAATGAAGCCAATACAGCTCAATAACGGCAAATTTAAAAATAAACAAAGCTAATCATACAGAGACAAAGCGAGTTCTTGCCATAAACCATTTCACAACACGCTTTATCGCTCACACTAACGCCGCACAGTGTTGCCTTTTCATACATTCGTTGGACAAACTTAGTTAGAGTTAACATAGAGCTCTAAAAGTTTTCACAGATGTATGTATATTTGAGTGCGCCACCGTAGGGCAGAGGTTAGCTAATCGCCTATGACGCTGTGTTCGTATCCTGGCGAGAACATCAGAAAAAAATTTTAGCAGTGGTTATGCCCTCCCTATTTGTGAGGAACTACGCCATTTGAAACAATTAAAAGCATGCTATGTTCGGCCGGGCCGAATGTCCTCCACCATGGATCGCATTTGGTAAGTTCTTTGCCCGAAATTGGGGCCATACTTGGTTTGGCGGTTAGAGACCAAAGTGGAAATATAATGGGGAGATCGGTTTATATGGGAGCTATATCAGGTTATGTACCGATTTGGACCATAATTGGCACAGTTGTTGATAGTTGAAACAAAACACTTAATGCAAAATGTCAGCAAAATCATCAGGGATTGGTTCTGCGGTATCCTCTTCGCCGCCAATGTCAGATATTAGCAGCTGGGAAAAATTTCCATATCCTCAGCACTCTGTCTGTATCACTTACCAGATTTCCTTCTTTGTCTCTGCAGGAGGATGTGCCTGTACCAAAGCCATCGGTTTGATGTTTAATTCTTTGATAGAATTTTTGGAATTCATTCTGGCTCCTGAACATCTCGATTCGAATCCCAGCCGGGCTCTGCCCAAAGAGAAACAAATAAAAATTGTAAAATTTAGTAATCTACGCCTTAACAGACAAAAATAAATTTTAACTGAAAAGATTCGGCAGAGCCCGGCCGGGATTCGAACCTGGGCGCACGGAGCGGCAGCGATAGCCGTTGCTGTTGCCGTTGTCTGACGTTCAAAGCCATCAATACAACTTTTAACAGGTGTACAGAATCATATGTATACCATGAGAGAAGAGTATTTGTGCACACAAAAAATTTGCCGTTTGCACAAAAACGCATGCATTGGGAAATGTACGCTAATAGACGGAGTTGTCGAGCGTAGTTAATGTGGTACTTGTATCATAGAGGCGATTTTGCAATAAAAAGGATACAAATGCAACATACCAACGTACGGCCCTTAAAGCTGCCACACCTAATATGGTTGAAAAGTAGTCTAACCAAAGACAAAACGCGTCACATAGTGATTGGTGTGTGTGGCGAGCGATCTCTGGCTTTCCTTTTCATTTGCCAAGAAAACCTCCTATCATTGAGCACGTCTCGAAAGAGAAACAAACGAAAATATATTTCACCAAAGGGAATGTTTCCTTAACAAGTTGGAAAATTAATCATCTCTAAATTAAGTTTGCTAATCTTTAGCTCAAATCTTTTAAATTAGGACAAAATCTCTTTAATGTAGTACGCTGAGGTTCCGTACATCAAGTATGCGTTCTTATAGTCAAATTGCATAGACGAGCTAAACCATACGCCTTATCAACATGTCGACTCCGGTCTTATACAGTTCAGTCAGCAGCTTGGACATCATTCTGACTAGAAGATAAACATTCTATACCTTGGTTCTACGTTAAACTCATGGCCACCATCATCAGATACCAGCAGCTGGGAAAAGTGGTCTTTCTTGTCTTGTATCAGTTCCCAGATTTCCTAACATGTCTCTGCAGGAGGATGTGCCTGTACCAAATCCATCGGTTTGATGTTTAATTCTTTGGTAGAATTTTCGGACTTCATTCTGGCTCCTGGACATATGGATTTGCTCACACTCACGTCTTTCCATTTCCCACTTCTTCCTGCGGAAGAGACGTTTCTCCTCCCTCCTTTTCTCCCAATACCCCTCCTTCATCTGGCGCGTTGCTACTGACTGTAATGTTGCCCTTTTTGCCGCATTCAGTAGTTTGTTGGCACTCCTGATGGTACCATGGATTCATGGGTACCCAAGTACGGATGT
Source organism: Stomoxys calcitrans (assembly GCF_963082655.1). NCBI lineage: Eukaryota > Metazoa > Arthropoda > Insecta > Diptera > Muscidae > Stomoxys > Stomoxys calcitrans. Next base: position 26,911,117 of record NC_081555.1, on the reverse strand, counting down.
TGCGGCTCTTTCAATAGAGTGGGCAATGGTTTGCCATTACGCTGCTATACTATCGGGAGTGCTTTCTTCAAGCAATTGGGTCAGCCGACTGGAGTATGACGTTGTCATTTGTTGTTTCCCATGTCCAGCTTTCGTTCATTGTCAGACGTGTGCGAACCTTTGCTGCAACAAGGTAATGATCTGAATCAATGTTCGCCTCTCGGCTCGTTCCTACATTTAACACGCTGGTTGTGTGCCTTCCATCTACCTTAACATGATCTATTGTATTTGGTTTCTGGTGTTTTGGTCGGGAGACAGCCTACACGGCTGATGTTGGAATCTGTTGCTGCCAACTACCATGTTCTTTGTCGCGCCGAAGTCTGTTAACTTCAACCTATAATCGGAAGTTTCTTTGTGCAAGCACAATTTTCCGACTATTAGGTCAAAGATATTTTCCTTCGCCCTCTAAAGGCTTATAGGATCATTCATATCTTATAGGATGCATTCAGTGTCAAGTCGTTTATTTTTGTTCCGGTAGTATTAATCGGAAAAATATCAACCAATATTCAGACAAAAAATAAAATATCGATAGTGCCATCGATATTTTGCCACCTGTACGTCATAGGCGGACATGCTAATTTCTGCGCCACGGTGGCCTCCATCGAGACATGGGCGCAAATAAGGCTGATATTGAAGAATTTGGCTTTTATGCGGTTTGTGGCTAGCCTCTCATTCACCGGAGTAAAGCTGGAGAAAAGGTGTTTCCCCCTGCGCGTATACTGTACCCTCTCTATAAAGAGTGCGGATATTCCAGATACACAAATCATGGTCCTAAAAAAGGTTTGCGGGGATCCTAAACATAGAGGGGATCCACTTTTAATTTTCTTCGTTTTTTCATAGTAATTTCTTCAAGTTCTACGTGTGATGGAAGTAAATGGGCGATGGGTAAATACCCCACCCAAAAGCTGGGTATTTATAATTTTGCAGTTATCTTGGGTATAAAAACATTTTTCAAAAATTTTTTGATGCTTTCGTATTTTTTATAAATCGGATTTTAGTTAAATATAGCCACTATATAGACCGATCTACAGACTTTAAGTCTTGAGGCAATGAATTGGTAATTTTTCATCCGATTTCAAGGAATTTTGACGCAGTGAGTACTGGTAGAACCCTATTCATTTCTGTGAAGTGCGGTTCAAATGGGACCATATTTGGATATAACTGCCCTTAGGCCGACCACCCGATACAAGGGATTGAGGCCATAAAAGATCCATTTATTAACCGAATTCGATTAAATTTGGCACAGTGTCTTCTGGTAGACCTCGACCTATTTCTGTCAAATGTGGTACAGATCGGACCATATTTGGAGATATGTGCCATATAGACCGATCTCCCGAAATAGAGTATTGAGCCCATAAAACGAGCATTTTTCATCCGATTTTAATGAAATTTGAAACAGTGCGTCTTTTTATTGTTCTATCGGTGACCCCTTGGCCCATTTTAGCTCAGTATCAATAACGGATGTTAAAGGAAACTACCCAGGTGATATCGAGTGGAGGTTTGTGTCCACATTTGGGGTGAAGGAAGACCAAGAAAAACCAAGTCAAAACCGTTGAGCCGTTGCTTGCTTTCCAACATCCCCAAGTCACCCTATTTCCTTTCAACCAAATGTTATGACTTAATATACCCATTGTTTAAATAAAAATCACAATTTCGAATCCAACATTTATACTTTGTCTATTTAAAAATGTTTTACAGTTTCATATAAATGAATTAAAAATCATGTTCTCTATTTCAAATTTCTTATGTTTTGCCCATTTAAAAATGTTTAATAAATTCATATTAATGAATTAAAGATCATTTAAAACAAAATGTCAGTTAACATTTTAAAAAACCCAAAACAATTGTCAATAATACTTATTAGGTAAATAAATCATATTATTACAATGAATAGTAAAAAGAAGAAGAAACAAAAAAATCTGTAAAAGAAGCACAAAAGGAATGTTAAAATGATGCATATTGTGTATGTTTTTCTTTTTCGGAAATATTAATCACCATTTATTTATTTAAAAAATATAAGATATAACTTCAATTGTATTATAATTGTTTTACAAAAATCTAAAACAACAAAACCACTTAAACTAGAGACATTTAAGACATTTGATAAATGTTATTATTATTATTCAAATCTGATAATAAACAACTGATTAGATTTAAAAACAAAAACAAAAGAAAACAAAAAACATAATAATAAATACTTGTTGTTATAATAAATAAAAAAAATCAAACATTATCTGAACTATGTTTTTTATTTCCGCATCGATAAGCTTCGATAAGGTGGGTGAACTATAACAGCAATAGCCATTATGCTTGCATGGGTTCAATGGCCGATATACTGAAGCGTATTTGTTGTGTCTGAAAGCTTATTAGAGAACATCAAAAACTTTTTCAGCGGCAACATTTATGAGTATTTTAACCATGTGCAATTTATTGCGTGATGTTGACGTTTTGCAACACACAGCACCTTGGTCTGACTTAGAAACCCCTTTAACAATTATACTCCAAAACCAAGTTTTTTTAACTCATTCGGGAATATTTCTGCTGCTAACCTGTTATTCTACATAGTAAACAGAAGACCTAACTGTTACTTAATAATGAACAACTATTGGTAACCCATTGACGATTTAACTACAACGGAGCCTAACATAAGTGTCAAATTTCAGCAAAGTCGGATAATAAATGCGCATTTTATGGGTCCAAAAATTTAAATCGAGAGATCTTCTATATGGCAGCTATATGCTAATCTGGACCGAACTGAGCTTAATTGAAAAAGGATGTCGAAGGCCCTAACACAACTCACTGTTCCAAATTTCAGCGAAATCGGACAAAAAATTGCGTCTTTTATGGGGCCAAGACTTTAAATCGAGAGATCGGCCTATATGGCAGCTATATCTAAATCTGGACCGATCTGAGCCAACCTGCAAAAACATGTCGAGGAGCCTAATACAACTCACTGTCCCAAATTTCTGCAAAATCGGATAATAAATATGGCTTTTATGGGCCTAAGACCTTAAATCGGAGGATCGTTCTATATGCGGGCTATATACTGATATAGTCCGATATAGCCCATCTTCGAACCTAAAATGTCTATGGACAAAAAAGAATCTGTGCAAAGTTTCAGTTCAATAACTCTGTTTTAAAGACTGTAGCATGACAGACGGACGGACATGGCTAGATCGTCATAGATTTTTACAACGATCAAGAATATATATACCTTATAGAGTCGGAAATGGTTATTTGCAAACGGAATAACAAAATGAATATACCCCCATCCTTCGGTGGTGGGTATGAAAACGTTGACGACCCACGCAAACGAAAAAAGGACCATGATTTGCGGATCTGCTCCTGAAATGTCCGAACTCTCTATAGAGAAGGTGCAGTATACGCGTTAGCGGATGTATTGGATAAGTAAAACGTAGATATTACTGCCTTACAGCAAGTGAGATGGACTGGGAATGGCGTCACAACAACACCAAATGGTGAAGAACTATACTATAGCTGCCATAACACGGGTCATAAATTTGGCTGTGGAAAGTTTAGCCTATACGAAGAAACTTTCCATAATGGATTGAGGCTAATAGACTTCGCTGCGGCAAGAACATGGTATTGAGCAGCAAACGATTTCAAAATAACAAGTAAAAACTTGCTAACATCGGGCGGGCCGAATCTTGGGAACCCACCACCATGGATTTTACTAATATATGGGAGCTATATCTGGTTATAGACCGATTGGGACCGTACTTGGCGCAGGTGTAGAAAGTCATAACAGAACACTATATGCTAAATTTCAGGCAAATCGGCTTGAAAGGGTTCAAGAAAACAAATCAAGATATCAGTTTATATGGGAGCTATATCAGGCTATAGACCGATTTGAACCATACTAGACACAGTTGTTGGAAGTCATAGTAAGGCACCACATGCAATTTCAGCCAAATCGGACAAAAATTGCGGCTTCCAGGGGCTCAAGAAGTCAAATCGGGTGATCGGTATATATGGAAGCTATTGGGTTGCCCAAAAAGTAATTGCAGATTTTTTAAAAGAAAGTAAATGCATTTTTAATAAAACTTAGAATGAACTTTAATCAAATATTCTTTTTTTTCAATTTTTTTGTAAAGCAAGCTAAAAGTAACAGCTGATAACTGACAGAAGAAAAAATGCAATTACAGAGTCAGAAGCTGTGAAAAAATTTGTCAACGCCGACTATATGAAAAATCCGCAATTACTTTTTGGGCAACCCAATATGTCTGTTTATGGACCGATTTGAACCGTACTTAACACAGTTGATGGAAGTCATAACAGAACACTACATGCAAAATTCCAGTCAAAAATTGCGGCTTTAAAGGGCTCAAGAAGTCAAATCAGGAGATCGGTTTATATGGGAGCTATATCTAAATCTGAACCGATATGGCCCATTTGCAATTCCCAATGACCTACATCAAAATTAGCTATCTGTGCAAAATTTCAAGCTGCTAGCTCTACGCGATCGACCGCTATCGTGATTTCGGTAGACAGACTGACGGACAGTCGGACGGACGTGGCTAGATTGACTTAAAGCGTCGATACGATGAAGAATATATATACTTTATGGGCTCTTAGACGAATATTTCAAGGTGTTACAAACGGAATGACTAGATTAGTGTACTCGCATCCTTTGGTGATGGGTGTAAAATTTATATCGATGTTCCGTCAACACCAACAGATTTCGATTTTAATTTGGCAACCGCAAGAGTAACATCGTTAATTCCCACACCGCTGAATGAAAATCCATCCTCAAGATAGGATAAGGATTTCAAACCCAAGAGTTTGAAACGAACTCGGTGAACTACTGCTTACAAAAGAACTATTTATTTCATCTAAGTCGTCATCCACGTAGAATTGTCCATAGACCATCAGAACCAAGCCCATTAAAACGTCTAAAGAAGTACTTCCCTTTTGCTCTGAACCTTCCATTTCTCTGGAGTATAATTCTCCTCGTAATCAAAAATCCCAGGTCTCGCAATGACTGAAAAAATTTAACACTATTGGAATTCATCAATTCGTTCATTGTCTTCTGAATCCTAATGCTTACAACAGGTACATATGACAACAGCTGATCAAACAGAGCAGAAATTAAGGTACTCTTACACAACTCCGAACAAAATCTTTGACGAGACAGAGTAAATTTCGAGAAATAAAGATTTACATCTATTTAAAACGGAACTCTCAAATATAAACTTATGTTTTAGCTTCTTGGAAATGTAAACACCAACACCACCACCTCTAGAATATTAACAGTCATTCCTATGAAATTTGTATCCCTCAATACCAACAGAGGGCGTTGAAACAACTGGTTTAAGTCACGTTCGGAAAACCAAGTAAGCAAGCAGTTTAGAAACAAGGCCACCTCTCGATAGACGATTATAACACTATACAAGACACTGATTCTAAAGCATGGGTACTTGTGAAAGAAGACGAGGCAGTGCTTGGAGTGTTTGAGAGAAAGATTCTTCGTAAAATAAATGGACCTGATTGCGTAAATGGAGAATATAGGCGTTGTATGAACCACGAGCTATACGACGACGATAGCATAGTTACACGTATCAAAATAGAATGGGTGAAGAACTCCAGCAAAAAAGTCTTTTGAGGGCAAACACGGTGGTACACGCAAACCGGAACGACCAAAAGCCAGATGGATAGATAAAGTGGTGGGAGACACCTTGAAACATGGAGTCAGATATTATAAAATGAGCGCAGAAGATCGAGATGCTTGGAACGCTATTCTACGTTCGGCTAGTTGAACAAATGTTCTGTCATAGCCAATTAAAGTAAGTAAGTAATAACTTCTATTGTTTAAAATTTTGAATGAATTTCAACTTTAGATTCTTATCAGCTAAACCTGTTCTAATATCCAACAACTATTTGCAAGTACTAATACAACAACTAAAATATTTAACTATTCTGCGACGTAAGTCAGTATTCTTTTTACCGGTAATCAAGCATATATATGCCAGTAAACCACATGTTACCTCCCCCCCTTCCCACCCCCACTTTTCCTTGTCAACAGGTCTACAGATCATCGACTGATGTGGTGTCTCATTTAATTTTCCTCGCTCCGCTGCATGACTATAATGACTTCGACATTTTTTTTTTGCGGCTAGCTAAGCAGCAGCAGTCTCAGCAGCAGAATAGAACATTTTCAGCGACCATTGTGTTTTAGTCTGTAATCAGTCTTTGTGTGGATAAGAGCACTCAAGTTTTATTGTTTTTTGTTCTCCATAATAAACTGAAATTGTGCGCGCAACCGTTATGAATTGTGAATTAAGTTTAAAAGAGAAACTAAACATTTTGAGAATATGGTTTCGTGAAAATTCCAAACTACCTGAAGAGATTGGTAGGTAGTTTCAATCAAGTGCATCATATGAACTCCGGAGTAATTTCAATGATGTGGTGTATGGGTGGCGCTATAGTTGTGGCTGTTTTAATAATATGACACCAATGAATTTGCATTCGTGTCCAACTGATTGTAGACGTAGTAAAACAATCCAAGTCAATTTTTATTAATCTGACCTTTAAATGAATTATGTTAGTCAAAGCAATATGTTAATTTTATGAGTGTTTATGGTGATTTGCAAAATAAACGAGATGTGTTTATAAATATATACGAGAAGAATAAAAACCGCTTAAAATTAGATAAAAAAAACTCAAAAAGTTTAATAAGATACAATCGAAAAGAAATCAACGAAATAAATTATTAGTTTAAAATTAAAAAAAAAGAAGTATAAAATGAAGAACATATGTTAAAAAAAGAATTATGCGTGAATACATGTTGCTTTCGTTAAAGAATTTCTTGAATTCATTCAACGCTGAAACATGTTTCAAACGTCATAAAATACGGAAGAAATCCCCCAATTTTGTTGAACTGTAATTAACGTTTTAAATTAAAAACGTCACGATTTAGTTGTTTTGCTGCCTCAAAAAAACCTAAGCATGAACAGTATGCAAGTTAATTTATTTTTATTTATAAACATGACCGACTCATACAGTGAATTCTTAAAAATATTGCAATAAAATCAAAACAGTTGTATTTTTAAAGATTTTTAGTTTAATAGGTCAACTTATAAATAGAACATTATAATGATAAACAAATAAAAGCGTGGTAAGTTCGGCCGGGCTGAATCTTATATACCCTCCACTATGGATCGCATTTGTCAAGTATCTCTTTATAAGCAAACAAAGGACAATGGATCAAAATTGCTTTGCTATTGGAGCTACAGCGGCCAAAAAAAGTATTCATCATTAGCAAAATTGATAATAAATTCACTTATTTTGGGTAATTGAAGAAAATTTAAAGTAAACAAATAATGCAGTTTTATGCAATAGTTTATTTTTCGTAATATGTTTTAAAATAAATTCAAAAAATAAATTTAATTAGCGCAAAAAATGCAATTTTATATAATAACACCAAAAACAGAACAAAAAAAGTATTCATCATTGATGTGCTATCATCAAAGTCAAATTCAAATATTATTTGGGAATCCCCCTTTTCTGTTTTATTTAGTAAAGAAGGCTTTGCCCTTGACAGCAAATATTTAATTTCATTGAAAATATAGTTTTTGTCAAAATGGGTCGTAAGCAAAACGAGGTTTCTGATGAGGTAAAAGTTTTGATAATAAAACACCACAGGAATGGTTTAACTCAAAAAACTATCAGTGAAATATTAAATAGACCACGATCTACTATACAATCCATCATCAGAAAGTGGACAGAAACGAAAACTGTTGACAATAAACCAAGATCTGGTCGACCAAAAGCACTTTCAGTTGGAGATGTGCGTTGGCTAGTGCGGCAAGTTCAGAAAACTCCGAAGACAAATGCGACCATTCTTCGTAAAAACACTATGGAATATTTAGGGAAGGAAGTTACTACACAAACAATTCGAAATACACTCAAAAGGCATAGTTACAGAGGAAGAACTGCACGTAAGAAGCCCTTTATAAATAAAATAAACCGAGTGAAAAGGATAAACTTCGCAAAAATGTATGTAAAACAGCCCGAATCATTTTGGAAAACAGTCATTTTTGCAGACGAGAGCAAGTTTAATCTTTTTGGGTGCGATGGAAAGGTCATAGTGTACAGAAAACCAAATACAGAGCTTGAAGAACGAAACACAGTTGCTACTGTAAAACATGGTGGAGGTGGTTTAATGGTTTGGGGGTGTATGGCGGCTTCAGGAGCGGGAAATCTTGAAATTATTAATGGAGTAATGGATCATAAGTATTACATTGACATTTTAAAGAGGAATTTAAAAGATAGTGCTGTAAAACTTGGGCTTGGTAATAACTTTCAATATTATCAAGATAATGACCCCAAACATTCTGCTTTAAATACCAAGATGTGGATGCTGTATAACTGCCCCAAAGTCATTAAAACTCCTCCTCAAAGTCCCGACTTGAACCCAATTGAACATCTTTGGGAACATCTCGAACGCAAATTGAGAACGCGCAATTTTTCGAGCAAGAGTCAAATGCAACAGGTGATAATGGAGGAATGGACTAATATAGACCAAAATATAACCGCTAAATTAGTCCAATCGATGTCAAACCGTTTAAAAGAAGTTATAAGACGCGGTGGTCGAATAACAAAGTATTAATTTTTTTAAATTATGTTATTTATTTTTTTGTTTTTTTTGCAATGATGAATACTTTTTTTGTTTAATTTTTTGTGTTCAGCTGTAAAATGGCCCTTTTTGTTCCAATAAATACTATTTTTTTCTTTAAAAACAATGAAATTGTGTACATATATATCACACAAGCACTACTGCATCATTAGTTTAATATGTTTTTATTCCAATTGTCTTTTGTAGACTTATTAAAAAAAAAAGCATTGAATGATGAATCCTTTTTTTACCGCTGTATATCAGGTTATGAAGCAATTCGGGCCATACTTGACTTGGATGCTGGAAACCATGGTAGAAAATTTCAATCAAATTGGATAAGAGTTGCGCCCTATAGACGCTCAAGAAATAAAATCAGAAGATAGGTTTATATGGGAACTATATCAGGCTATGGATCGATTCAGACCATATTTGGCACTTATATTTAAGATCATAGAAGTAACCATTGTGCAAAATTTCTACTAAATAAGACAAGAACTGGATCCTCTAGGGGCTCAAGAAGAACAATCGGGAGATTGGTTTACCTGGAAGCTATATAAGGTTCTAGACCGATTCAAGCCATACTTGGCACATATGTTAGAGGTCATAAAGAAATTCACTAAGCAAAAATTTCAGCTAAATCGGATAAAAATTACGCTCTCTAAATCGATTTATCTGGAAGCTATATCAAAACATGGGCCGATATGGCGCATTTACAATCCAAATCGACCCACACTAATGGGAAGTATTTGAGCAAAATATTATGCGCCTAGCACTACTTCTTCGAAAGTTAGCGTGCTTTCTACATACAGACAAACCGACATGGCTAAATCTGACATTGATGTTTAAAGTCATAACATAAGTCTTTTTTCCAAATTTCAGCACAATCGGATGAAAATTGAGACTTCTAAGGGCTCAAGAAGTCGAATTCGGGGATCGGATTATATGGGAGCTATATCTGTTTATAGACCGATTCGGATCATACTTAGCGCGTATGTTGGAAGTTACAAATCAAGATCTTTTTCCAAATTTCAGCCAAATAGGATGAAAACTGAAGCTTATAAGGCTCGTGAAGTCAAATCCGGGGATTGGTTTATATAGGGGCTATATATGTTTATAGACCGATGCGCATCATATTTGGCATGGATGTTGGAAGTCAAAATTGAGGCTTTTAAGGGCTCAAGAAGTCAAATCCGGGGATCGGTTTATATGGGGGCTGTATCTGTTCACAAACCAAATCGGCTAATATTTGGCATAGATGTTAAAAGTCATAACGCAAGACTTTGTTCCAAATTTCAACCAAATCGGATGAAAATTGAGGCTTCTAAGGGCTAAGAAAGTCAAATTCGGGAATCGGTTTATACGGGGACAATATCTGTTTATAGACCGATTACGACCATACTAGGCATGGATGTTTGAAGTAATAACTCAAGTCATTGTTCCAAATTTTTGCCATATCGGATGAAAATTGAGGCTTCTAAGGGCTCAAGAAGTCAAATCCGGCGATCAGTTTATATGGGGCTACATCTGTTTATAGACCGATTGGGATCATACTTGGCATGGCTGTTGGAATACATAACTAAAGCTTTTATTCCAAATTTCAGCCAAATCGGAAGAAAATTCCGTCTTTTAAGGGCTCAAAAAGTAAAAGCCGGAGATAGGTTTATATAGGGGTTATACCTGTTTATAGGCCGATTCAGATCAAGTCTTTGTTCCAAATGTTAGCCTAATCGGGTGAAAATTGAGACTTCTACGGGCTCAAGGAAAATCGCTTTATATGGGAGCTATATCTAAATCTAAACCGATATAGCCGATTTGCAATCGCCAACGACCTACCTCAATAAGAAGTATCTGAGCAAAATTTCAAGCGGCTAGCTTTATGCGTTCGACCGCTATCGTGATATCGACAGACGGACGGACCGACGTGACCAGATCGACTCAGAATGTCGAGACAATCTAGAAAATAAATGCTTTAAGGGGTCGCAGATCAACAATTTTGGTCAGATGTATACAACTTTTAGCACACGACGTTCTTTTTAATGTTCCAACATGTGTGCATAATTTTATCGAAATCGGTTCAGATTTAGATATAGCTCCCATATATATTTTTCATTTAATATGAAATCTTTAGGCAATAGCGTTCGTCCTGGGACCAAAAAAGTAACTTGTGCAAAATTTTACGATAATCCAACAACAAATGTGACCTCTAGCTTGATCACAAGAATATTAAGTATCGAAAGAACAGGAAAAAAATTGTTAAGTCAAAAGGCGCCGATAAGGATTTTATTTTAGATACATAGTTTCTTTGCAAAAACTTCTTAGAATTGTATGTAGTTTACGTTTTTGCTATTCCATTTAAAAAATCGACCAGCCCTAATACATATACTCAGATCAATATTTCAAGGTGTTACAAACGGAGTGACTAGATTAGTATACCCCCCATCCTATGGTGGTGGGTATAAAAAGTGGCTGATATTCAACCTGTAGTATCTTAAACTAAAAGTTCAGTAGCAAAGTAGATAGTAGCTGACACAAAGTGTTACCAATGCAAACAACCACATTTTTGTGTGAAAATATTTGTATTGACTCAATTGGCAAAGTGTGTGAAAGTAAACTAAATTCCTAAATTTATTCACTTCTGCTCAATATAACTACCTTTTGACTATGGCTTTCTTCGGCCGATCCATACTGGCTTATTTTTATACCCACTACCGAAGGCGGCGTTGTATTCATTTTATCATTTCGTTGTATTCATTTTAGACATCAAAATATTCATTTCCCACGCTTAAAGTAAAGGGTTTTCTAAAATGAGGTGTTATTTCGAATCACCCGGTACTTTGAAAATGGGCCATATCGGTTCAGATTTGGATGTAGCTCCCATATAAACCGTTGTCCCGATTTGACTTCTTGAGCCCTTACAAGCCGCAATTCTTCTCCAATGTTTTGGTATGACTTTCAACAACTATGTCAAGTAGAGTCCAAAATCATTCTATAAGCTGATATAGCTCCCATATAAACCGATCTCCCGATTTGACTTCTTGAGCGCCTACAAGCAGCAAATTCTGTCTGATTAGGCTGAAATTTTGCATGCGGTGTTCTGTTACGACTTCCAACAACTGTACCTAGTGCAGTCCAAATGGGTCTCTAACCTGATATAGCTCCCATATAAAACGATGTCTCCCTTTGACTTTTTGAGCCCTTACGAGCCGCAATTTTTGTCCGATTTGGCTGAAATTTTGCATGCGGTGTTCTGTTACGACTTCCAAAATTTTCTGGCGACGAAAATCGTTGACCACGTATTTTTATCCTAATGTGCGATATAAAAGGAAGTCACTGGTTGGCAAGTCAGGGCTAAATCGACTTTTTGGCCAGTCAAAAAGGCGATGGTTTGAGCCAATGTGTGAGAGCTCTCATTGTCATGGTGAACAATGATTCGTATTTTCATGTTAGTTTCTCTTGAATTTCTCCCAAGGCTTCAGGCAATCAAATAAACCACTAAGAATTGGTCTTCTACGTTGCTCAGGGGGAACAGTCATAAGACCAACAAGACCAGTTTTTCCAAAGAAACAGGTGACCCTTTGCTTTGAACTGCTTCCTCCACGAACAACTTTCGTTGGATTTGACGCGACTTGGAAGGCCCACACGGTCGATTGTTGTTTTTTTTGGGCTCATACGCATACATCCACGATTCGCCACCTTGTGACGATCTTATAAACGTAACACATCGAAATATTGATCTGAGATATAATAGATATTGGGTTGCCCAAAAAGTAATTGCGGATTTTTCATTTAGTTGGCGTTGAAAAAATTTTTCACAGCGTGTGACTCTGTCATTGCATTCTTTCTTCTGTCAGTTATCAGCTGTTACTTTTAGCTTGCTTACTTTTTGGGCAACCCAATAGTACATATTGGGTCACTAGAAGATTTGCTGTAATTTTTACATTTAGGTACTAAAACGTACAAAATGATACTTTAATTGCGAATTAGACTAAAGCTCTTAAAATTTGGATGCACTTACAACTTGACATTGGGTGTCAAGCTGTAACTGTGGCGAAGAGACCGGGAGTATGCTAGTTGAAATACATAGATAATGCTACACAAAGTTTCTGCGTCATAGGCACACTTGATAAGCCATCTGGCACGCGTGTAGTTTTTATTGTAATCAAATTCACGCACTTCAAAAACCTTTATCGACTTTTACTATTTATTTATTGTTTTTTTTACTATGTTATTCTAACGTTATTTTATACTTAACACGCGCAAAGGCCACAAATCTTAGAACTGAAAAGCCTATCATAAACCATACTTTAGTTTATAGACTTTATCAGTTGTATAGGAATCAATAATTATGATTTTTTTATGAAAGGTCAGTTACTAAACATGCGTCACTCTTTCAGCAATTCAATCAACGGACCCTGCCACTAAGTGTATTGTAATTTAATCTGTACAGCTTTTAATTATGTTATACTTGCATCAACTGCATGAGCAGATACATTAGGGTATGCTTGGAAAATATTTAAAAAAAAAATAGTTCATTTAAAAAAAACTAATTTTAAAAAATTTCACAGAAAAATCTACAAAAAAATCCGAACAATTTTCAAAAAATTTTGCAAATAAATTTTACAATTGATATTAATTTTTGAAGAGATTTTTATAAAAACCTTATTTTGGGAAAACTTTCTAAAGGAAATTTCAATATTGAGATTCCATGGCAGGATATTGTAGGGCCTTAGACCACTTTGTTTAATGCCTTTCTATTCAAAGAATAGCAAGCAAAGCAAAACCCATTTAAAAGTCTGCAAATGCTTGGTGTTGGTAAAAATATTTGACTGGATATCCAAATCGCGCGATTTCTGGTTCGCCCTGAACCTTCTTTAGCGGACTTTGTCAAATCGATCAATGGTGCTCTGCAGGTGAAAATAGGGTACTAAATTTTTTTGATATGCGAAGGTGGGGGGCTAACCTCTTGGTACACAAACTTCGCCCAAGGTGTTCGGGGGTGTCCTCCACCCCCAAAAAATCCCCCAAGAGGACACTTTCACCGCTTTGGACTATATGGGTAACAAATGAATGGTAGTGCAAAGTAGAGTACAAATCTGACATAAAAATGTATTCCTTGGTGTCTGAGGCGCCTCCCCATCCTCTAAAACCCCCCAGCAGAGCATATTTACCAACTGGGACAATATGGGTATTAAATGAAAGGTATTTCAAGGTAGAGTACAAATCTGACATAAAAATTTATTCCTTGATGTCTGAGGGGCCTCCTCACCCCCCAGTATCTCCGCTTGATACACACTACTGTCGTTGGGTAACTTTCTTCTTTTCGATATGACCAGTTCTAGATCTTTAGAGCACACCCCTAAGCCCATCTGGTCGTTTATTTTGGAACCATCCGTATAGAAGTCTATGTAACTTCTGTTACCGGGGATATCGTAGTTCCAATCGGTTCTATCAGGAATAGAGGTACAGTACTTTTAATCAAAAATCGGCTCAGTTAGGGTGTAATCCACACTGCCTGGAACATCGGATATTGTATCAAGGATAACACAGTGTCCGTAACCGCCACATGACCAATGGGAAAGCTCCCATAACCTCACGGCAGTGGTCGCTGCAATTTGGATAGCAACAATGTCGAGACGCATAAGAAAGAGCATTAAATTCGGTGCATCAGATGGTGTCGTCCTCAGTGCAGCTGTGATGCACAAACAAGCCATTCTTTGGATCCTGTTAAGTATTGAGCAGTAGGTGGACTTTTGAAGCGCCGTCCACCAGACCACAACACCATACAGCATTATAGGTCTTACAACTGCAGTATATACCCATTGCATGACACGCGGTCTTAATCCTCAACTTTTGCCAATGGCTCTCTTGCAAGTGTATAGCGCAAGAGTTGATTTTCTTGTCCTTTCCAAAATGTTGGGTTTAAAGTTCAATTTCAACACCCAGGTATTTTGCGCTTTCTGTAAATGGAACATTCTCTCCACACAATGAGAAAGGTTCCACAATAGGCAACTTGTATCTCCCGCTGAAAAAAACTACTTCTGTCTTGCACGAATTTATACCTAGACCCTTTTTGGTAGCCCACTCTGCTGTTGTACGTAGAGCTTCCTGAAGTATATCTCTTAGAGTGTTGGGAAACTTTCCCCTAACCGCAATTGCCATGTCATCAACATACGCGACCACTTTTTATCCTTTTTCTTCTAGAGACACTAATATATTGTTAATGGCTAAATTCCAAAGTAGAGGAGGCAATACACCTCCTTGAGGTATTCCTCTGCTGACCCATCTTTTTAGATCCACAAATCCCAAACCTGCCGTAATGCATCTTTTAGTAATTGAGTTATTAATAAACTTTCTTACGGTAGAGTTGATGCCTAGAAACTCCAACTCCTTCATGATTGACGTCGGTTTTACATTATTGAAAGCGCCTTCATTCCTTGACACCGAGAGAACCCTCTATGAAGCCGACTAGTTCGGGAAGGGCTGTTTCAGTGGATTTTTCCTCTACTATATGCATGCTGCTGCCACGACAAGCGAACT
Organism: Stomoxys calcitrans; assembly: GCF_963082655.1. Lineage (NCBI taxonomy): Eukaryota > Metazoa > Arthropoda > Insecta > Diptera > Muscidae > Stomoxys > Stomoxys calcitrans. The sequence goes on along the minus strand of NC_081555.1, from coordinate 26,895,906 downwards.
CCAGGGGTCTTTGCCCTAAGATTTGTTTCTATCAACCTCTCAAGAGTCTTCAACATAAAGGATGACAGACTAATAGAACGAAAATCTTTCGCCTTCGTGTGATAGGGTTTTCCTGCTTTCGGAATGAAAATGACCTTCGTGTCCCTCCATCCCACAGGTATATATGACATGCTGATACAAGCAGAGTATATCTCCCTTAGCCAGGGAACCAGTCTATTAGACACAGCTTGTAATTCAACCGGTGATACATCATCAAGGCTAGGCGACTAAAAGGATTCGAACTTCTTACCGACCAAAGGATTTTCGTCTTAGACACAATTTCCCTAATGACTTCCGACGAATGCATACCAGTGATAACCTCTTCTGGCGCCACGTTTACTGACAACAGTACTTAAACTGACAACAGTACTCACACAATAGAAAAACTTTTTTATACATAATTTTCCTTTCCCTAATGTACATTGTAGACTCACTTGTCGATGTTTATATAACACATAAACGATCTGTAGACATAATTATCAGATGCGCTTTTTACGTTACTGCGGTTTGCTTGAGTTTTCTAAACAAAAGACGCTTCAGACATTTGTAAATAAAACAATAGCAATTAATGTAAATTTAAATACTAATCACAATACATATAGTACTTGTTTAAGCAAAAACGAAAATAAACAAAAGTCATTGTTCTATCAATTTTATTATTTACTAGCCGAACAGGGCCCACTCCTCTGCGCCTTCTTTAACTCTCTAATAACTTTTTAGGGTGGTTACACTTCGCTCTGAATGCGGATATCGAATTCGTGCCATTGTAGCCTATGACGCTGAACGCGTTCCAATGCTGGCGAGCACATCGGACAAAGCGGTGTTTAGCCCCTCTTAATGTTGGCGACATTTGAGAGGTACAATGCCATTCATGGTCATTTAAAAAATTTTCCCCAAATAAGTGTCGCGCTGCGGGACGCCGTTCGGACCCGGCTATAAAAAAGGTCCCAATATGTGTGTTTGGGGGGTTTTTGGGTTTGGGCGGCCCGATGGGTACTTAGACTCAAATTCGGATGCCTTATTCGTATTCTACTCTCCAATACCTATCATTTACACCTATATTGTCCCGATCGGTCCATTTTTGATTTTGGGTTGTGTTTTTGGTATAAGGGGGAGGGTCCGTCCCCCTTCCGATCCCAAAAAACAAAAAAACACAAATTAAATTTTATATAATTTTTATCTAAGTCGATTTTATATCTAAGTCGATAATTAAACAATTACTTTTATAAAGGATTAAGAGAGAAGGAAATTATAAAATTTATTCTACTGAACATATTTGTTTTTAGGAAAACGAATAATTAAAAAATTACTGGTTGCTTATAATGGCATGGTCATTGATTTCATATATTCTTCATTAATTACTATACCAGTCTCATAGTGGTTGGTGTGTGTGGTGACCTCTGGCTTTCCTTTTTCCATTGCAAAAAAAAATGAAATTTTGGCGCATTCCGGTCGGGATTCAAACCTAAGCACACGGAGCAAAAGGGAGAGCCATTGCCTTAGCGTTCGAAGCTATCAATACAACTTCCAAAAGACGCACTGAATCATGTGTATGCCATGGGAGTAGGGTAATTGTGTAGACCAAAAAATATGTCATTACACAAAGCACATGCATTGGGAAAGGCCGTATTTGTCGACCGATAAGCTATTCTAACCAAATGACGAAACGCGTCCCAAAGAAGTTGGTATGTGTGGAGATCTCTGGCTTTCATTTCTACTGCAAACACATCTCCGACCATTGAGCTCGTATCGAAAGAGAAAGAAATGAAAATATTTCTTTTTGTCAGTATTTTCTAATTATTATTTTTAAACATGATTTGCATAATTTGTAATCCATTTTCAGTTTTAATATCTTTTCCTTTAAATATTTGTTTCTTCTTTTAGATACCACATATTTAAAACGCTTTCTTAAATGTATGAAAGGTGATGTAGAAAAAACCAAAAAGCTAATAGAACACAATTACTATCTGAGAAGCAAAAGTCCAGCCATATTCTTTGACCGGGATCCAAATGAGGAAGTAACTAAAAAATCATATTTTGCAGTGTGAGTAAGGGAGAAAAATATGAAAAATTTTCACATTCATTATTTGATTTCAACTTATTTATTGCAGAGAAATGGTTCCTTTGCCGGGACTAACGCCGGAAAAGTACAAAGTCTTATGTTTTCGCCTTGTCAACAAAAATCCTCGAACGGTAAGTATTTGATATCACACTACAAACCTGTGATATCACACCACAACACATCTTAAGTCCGATTTTCGTAACCAGACTTTATTTAAAAAACAAAATTTTCTCGTGATTTTTCGAAAATCGTCTAGCTCGAGGACATATTCAATCATTTCTATTCAAGGAATAGCATAGCACAGAACTTATAAAAGTAGAGGAAGTGTGTGTTATTATTCTAAACTTTTTGACTGGCATGGTGGATGGCGATTTCTGATACGCCATGTATCTTCATCCACACCTTTATCACAGTGATAAGGGTGCCCTATATACCCAACGACTATTGAGTATGGTGTAGGACAGGCTTTTATTTCGAAACAGGGCCCAATAAGCCCTCTAACTCTCCTTAATGCAGTAAGAGAGAAGAAATCCATATTTTCCACTATTCCGATACAAACTAATCAACAATGCTGGGGCACATACAGACAAATAAATTTTTTTTGGAAATAAAATTTTTTTAGAACATCGAAATTTCAACAAAACTTTCAATAATAAAAGTTTAACAACATTGTTTAAAAAACTTTTTACAAAATTCTCTAAACCAAATTTTGACACATTTTCTATGAAACAAAATTTTGATAAAATTTTCTATTACAATATTTTGACACAATTTTCTATAACATAGATTTTTGACAAAATTTCCGGAGTTACAACAGATGGAGGCAGACTATTTGGCGCCCTAGCTGGCCTGTGTTTTCACAGCGTGCCTAGAACTCGCTTATACTCCGAAAGCCTGGCAGGAGGCAAGGGTGGTATTTATACCTATGCCCGGCAAGGCAAGTTATGCGACACCAAAGGCCTACAGGTCTATAAGCCTTACGTCCTTTTTCCTCATAACCATGGAACTTTTTGTGGACACCAAGATAAAGAGTAGGACATCCAGCGAACTGCTTAAATTCAAACAGCATGCCTATGTCAAGGGAAGTTCGGTGGAGACTGCTCTGCACTAGGTTCGTCCTAGTTATTTTATGCAAGGAATGCCCTCCAGGTGACCTTAGCCTTTGGGTTGACTGCGGTGCACTTTCCGAATCTAGAAGTGATGTCGTTAGTGTAGCCTGTGCAACGAATCCCCGAGCTCAATTTAGGGAGTCTATCTCCCTAAACGGTGAGAGTCTTAGGATCATTCGCACCAAGTCTTCTATTATTCCAAATTTTTAAAGAGCGCGTTGGTTTGCCGGGAAAGCCAATGGCCTAGGCAAATTATAAACATGCGAAAAAAGAATAGGTTCGGCTTTGTCTTTAAGACTCGAACCAGGTGTCTTCGTTGAAAGCCCCTGCCCGTCCAGTCGTCTGTCGGCTAGTGGAGCCTGGAGCTGCGGCTCCACCAGTCAAGGTTTCAGTAGCAGACAATATGCTAAGGCCTGATAACACCACCTCAACTTTTGGTTATTTGGAGTCCATTCTAAGCCTACTCCCGGGCTCTAAATCTGCCGCTCCACTGGGAATAGACGTAGATCATCAACAGCCTAATAGATAACACAATTGTAGCTATCCTTGAGCGACATAATTTTTTTTCCAAAAATAATTACCTATTACGACATACAGAAAAATTCTTTCGTCCGCACACTTATCGCTAAAGTCTTGCGGATTGCTGGAGACTGAAAATCCACCTGCCAAGATCGAGGCAGGAGGGGACGACATTGAAACAGGACCGGATGGGAGGATGGGTCATCCGGTTAGACTGGGCTGAAGGTGTGCGCCAGCGGAAAAGGACGGAACTCAAAAAGTACTTCGACAGCAGCAGCTAGTGTAGCATCTAAGAAGGATTCGTCCACACCGCAAGTGTCCAGTGTTCTAAGGAAGAGTGGTTTCACCTGGATGCATATGGAAGCTCATCATGGCAAGATCTAACGAATCTTGTGAGGATGAACTCCAGGCAGAATCAGAAGACGAGGCTTATGCAACAGTGGTGGAAGTACTGAATCCTAACTATGGTTCGGTTTCTGCAGATAAATCTCCACCACTGTACGGCCGCTTCGGTGGCACTTAAGGCTGATGGCAGGGGGGTTCTGGTTCTTATTCAGGAACCATGGGTGTATGCAGGAATGGCTCGTGGGCTAAGAATTCCGGGATTTAAACTATTCAAGAGTACGGGGAATAGTAAACAAAGAACCTGTATACTGGCAAAGAGTAGTCTAAATGTTTTTCTTTTCGGCTAAGCAGACGAATGGCGGATTGGGATAAATGTCGACGCAAATTCTGCACGTCTATTCTTTCTAGACCAGAAAAGGAAATGGAAACTGCGGGGGTTATAGACATAAAGGTCATGCGGATCACTAAGGCCTTGAATGACTCGCTTGTGTCAGCATATCCTGGTGCCAAGGGGCAAACAGCGACCGCCATGGTGGAGCCCAGAGCTTATTGGTCTAAGGTAGGACTGCAGAAAACTTTTCAACAGGGCAAAAGCCACAAGAGCTGAGTTAAGAAAATATAAGGCCGAGCTGAGAAAGGCTCAGAACAAATCCTGGGTGGAATTCTAAAGCTCCGTGAGGTTACATCTGAGACTTTAGGCTAAGAAAAATTCTTCCCTCAAGACTTATTACGGTGGGGTTTATCCGTAAGTCAGAGAATGTATGGAAAATGTGTAGTGAGGAGACACAAGAACTACATGTTGATACACATTTCACGGGAAATTCTTCAAGGGACAACGTGGCGGCAGAAGAGGTTGTCACAGGTATGCATTCGTCGGAGGTTATTATTAGGGAAATTGTACCTGAGCCGAAAATCCTATGGGCGATAAGAAGTTTCGACTCCTTTAAGTCGCCAAGACCTGATAATGTGTTACCGGTTGAATAACAAGCTGTGTCCGATAGACTGGTTCCCTGGCTTAGGGAGATATACTCTACTTGTATCAGTATGTCATATATAACTGTGGGATGGAGGGACACAAAGATCATTTTCATTACGAAAGCAGGAAAACCCTACCATAAGAAGGCGAAAGATTTTCGTCCTATTGATCTGTCATCCTTTATGCTGAAGACTCTTGAGAGGTTGATAAAAATATATCTTAGGGCAAAGATCCCTGGAGATCGCCTGTCGCGGCAGCAGTATGCATATAGTAAAGGCAAATCTACTGAAACAGCCCTTCACGGCCTAGTTGGCTACATAGAGCATTCTCTCGCTGTTAAAAAGTTTGAAGATCCTTTCAATAATGTAAAACTGATGTCAATCATGAAGGATTTGGATTTTCTAGGCATCAGCTCTACCGTAAGAAAGTTAATTAATAACTTAATTTCTAAAAGATGCAATACGGCAGGCTTGGGATCTGTGGATCTAAAAAGATGGGTCAGCAGAGGAACACCTCAAGGAGGTGTACTATCTCCTCTACTTTGGAATATAGCCATTAACAATATATTATTGTCTCTGAAGAAAGGTGTAAAAGTGGTTGCCTATGCTGACGACTTGACAATTGCGGTTAGGGGAAAGTTTCCCAGCACTCTAAGAGATATACTTCAGGAAGCTCTTCGTGCAACAGCGTAGTGGGCTATCGAGTAAGGACTTTTGCAGAGGACATCGAAGAAAAAGAGGCTATAGAACACCTTCTGTGTGTGTCCCGCACTGACAGTCAGAAGGAGTTCCACTTTAGGTTCTCATTTCTTTGAGAACCTGTCTGATTGAGCGGATGTCAACGTTCGCAAGTTGTTGGGCGATCTGGATGGTTCAATGATAGGAACTAGAAGGCATCTTCCGTTCTTGTGGTATCACAATAGAAGAAAACATCTAAGGGAGTCTGATGGCAAACTGCCATTTAAACCTTACCTAACCTAAGCCTCCAGTTCCGTCCCTGACTCCATCCTGGAACCGTCAGTGAAGACAAAGGTCCCATACAACTGAAGCACAGCATTCACCTCCCACTCTTCCCCTCCTTGAAAGCGAATCTGTTACAACGTTTTCTGAATCGGTCTTAGACCCTCCTCAGCCTAACTTCTGTATTCATGGCCTCCATAATGGAGCAGTGGCCGTATCCGCCTTCTTTTAGCATTCCAAGTTCCTTCAGCCTAAGCTCTACCTTAGCTCCACAGCCCCGAATATATACCTCAACGGGTTGTAAAATCAGCATCGCCTCCAGACCCTTCGGCAATGTGCATCTTAACGCCTTCATGATCTCGCCGCACGCCTGTCTCTGTAGATTTCGAAATTCCTTGGTCCGTGTACTCTTCTCCATAGCCTTCTACCATACCAGTGCTTCATATGTCAGCACTGGACTCACAATAGACGAGTACATCCAATATTTCATCTTCGGGCTAACTCCCCACTTCCTACCGAACATCCTTTTGCATGAGTAAAAGATGCACGTCGCCTTTCGGCTCTTTTTCTCCATAATCTTTTTTCAGAACAGTTTCGAAGCGATGACTAGGCCTAGGCATTTCGCATCCCTTTACAACTGCATAGTGGTCCTGTCCAAAGACGAGAGTCTGTAATCCGATATCTTATATCTCCGAGTGGAGAGCACTAACTCCGTCTTCCTTGGTTTAGTCCTCAAAACATTTCTCATAGCCTACCTCGATAGACTCCACAGTGAAATTTGCATAATTTCGCTGTCAGTCGACAGAATTCAGCCTCGAATCAATAGGACAACATCGCCCGCATATGTGATTAGTTTTAACGCTATCTCCCTTGAGATCCAATAGGGATTCGTTTATCACCAGGTTGCAGAAATCGGCGAGAATACCCATCTTCCTTGAGAAGTCCCCTAGTCGCCCACCTCCTAACCGCACACTCTTCCAAGTCCGCATTAATAAACCTGCCGCGAAGTATGTTGTCCGTCCACTGGGAGATACTTGGCTGGACCCCCTGTGGACCTGGGCTGCGACTATCAACCCTATCTCCACGTTATCAATTGCCTTCACAATATAGAGCAAAGCTGGCATCGTGTACTCCTTCTGTTGAAGAGACATCTCGAGCTCTCGTATCACATCATGTCCAACCCAATATTTGTGTTCCTTTCCGTTCGCTACAAGCAAACATTTCCCATTTTCGTATTATTTGGTACTTTTTAGGACCTTTTTAGACCCAAGACCAACATTCGTACAAAATTTTATGATTCTATCTTTAGCCGTTTGGAGGCCACCGTAGGGCAGAGGTTAGCATGTCCGCCTATGACGCTGAACGTCTGGGTTCGAATCCTGGCGAGACCATCAGAACAAAATTGTCAGCGGTGGTTTTCCCCCTCTTAACGCTGGCAACATTTGTGAGGTACTATGCCATGTAAAACTTCTCTCCAAAGAGGTGTCGCACTGCGGCACGCCGTTCGGACTTGGCTATAAAAAGGAGGCCCCTTATCAATGAGCTTAAACTTGAATCGTACTGCACACATTGATATGTGAGAAGTTTGTCCCTGTTCCTTAGCGGAATGTTCATGGGCAAAATTTGCAATTTGCAAATCTTTAGTCGTTTGGGCTAGGCAGTGATCAGCCAGTCAATCACCCATCTCTGTAATATATAGAGAAATATCAGTAAAATATACGACTCAAATGAAACGAATCTGATATCTAATTATGAGGCAGTGCCCCCAAGGCCGTCCCATCCCCAAGAAACTCCCAGTCGAATATATTTAGCAATTATGTTAATACGGGGCTAAAATGAGGCTAATTGAGAGTGCAGCACGACATTGATTCCCATTTCCTGGACCAAGTCTCTTGAGGCCCACTCCATTCCCCAAAACGGACTCTATTACTGATCATAGAGATAGAAAGAGAGAGAGAGAGAGAGAGAGTATAGAGCGAATCTTGCCTATTTGCTGTCCAGAATTATCCAAATCATGCTCCTACATGAAATGAGGCTATGTAGGACCACCTTACAGTATGTCAGAATATTGCCCATCCTTGACGTCTATAACACCATTTGAGACACTTTTTTATCGTTCACGATTCCGTTGGGACTTCTTTGCTGTGATCTAAGAGAAGGCTATATATTTCGGTTGCTTTATTCTTCTAAAGGGTGATTTTTTTGAGGTTAGGATTTTCATGCATTAGTATTTGACAGATCACGTGGGATTTCAGACATGGTGTCAAAGAGAAAGATGCTCAGTATGCTTTGACATTTCATCATGAATAGACTTACTAACGAGCAACGCTTGCAAATCATTGAATTTTATTACCAAAATCAGTGTTCGGTTCGAAATGTGTTCAAATTTTTCTGGTTGAATGGCTACGTAAATAAGCAAAATTGCCGCATTTGGAGTGAAGAGCAACCAGAAGCCGTTCAAGAACTGCCCATGCATCCCGAAAAATGCACTGTTTGGTGTGGTTTGTACGCTGGTGGAATCATTGGACCGTATTTTTTCAAAGATGCTGTTGGACGCAACGTTACGGTGAATGAACACATTTCGAACCGAACACTGATTTTGGTAATAAAATTCAATGATTTGCAAGCGTTGCTCGTTAGTAAGTCTATTCATGATGAAATGTCAAAGCATACTGAGCATCTTTCTCTTTGACACCATGTCTGAAATCCCACGTGATCTGTCAAATACTAATGCATGAAAATCCTAACCTCAAAAAAATCACCCTTTATATAGATGCCACCATCTGCCTTATAGACAGTCACACTAACCTAACCTAACTTTTATTCATCATTTTCGATCCCATAGTTAAGTTAAGTGTTTAATAAACTTTTAGTTAAGTGTTTAATAAACTTATTCTCCCAATTCCTATTTTCAGCAAAACAGCATAGAGGAGTCCAAATCATTCTTTATGATGACCGATGTTCGTTTTACCTACAATGATCTTCAGGAAAACTTTGATGAGTTAGGAAACAAAGACCACGATGATAAGAGTGACAAACATGACATTGAAAATGAAGAACAAGAAGAAGAGGACGATTTATCATCACTGGCTAATGGGGAAATACACATAGTCGATATAGCCAATTACACATTAAGACATCTGGCCTCAATGTCGCTAATGGTAATGCGAACCTATATGAATTACCTGCAAGAAGCGTATCCGGTGAGACTGAAGGCAATGCACATCATCAATTGTCCAACACATTTAAATCATATGGTGGCCATAACAAAACCTTTCATTAGAGAGGAGGTGTTTAATATGGTAGGTAGGATGCTAAGAAGCCATGTGGCCAATTCTCTATACTAATATTTTATATTTTAGATACATTTCCATATTCAGGGCTTTGAAACCCTCTACGAACATGTTCCTCGCAATATGCTGCCCATGGATTATGGTGGCAAAGCCAAGAGTTTGGCTGACATCACCACTCAATGGTGGGAAATTGTCAAAAAGAATAGGTAGGTAGGCCATACCACAGCAGTTGGAAAGAAGTGTTTTCTTAAATTTCCTTAAATTCTTTGCAGAGCTTATATCATGAACCCTAAGTTTTGGAACGTTCATAAAACTGAAGAAGTTCGCAGTCGTTGGTCATGGTGGTGATGATTACTTGGAGTATTTTATTGTTAATATTTAGTTGTTGTGCTTTTGTGTGATTTGTGATTGATCTCTGCGAACTAAAGTATTGAAAGTAATCTATCACAATGTTTGAATTTGTACTTTTACTCGTTGTGCCATGTGATAAAATAAACGTCTAACCACTGGCCCAGCCATGTAGAGGACTTTAAAAGGTTGTTTAAATAGTTTTATTGGGACTTGTAAAGATTTTCGATAGAAAAGTTCCTATGAACTCTGATAAATGATAAAATTTTCTTAAAACTACGCTCCCCCTTACCACAATTTTCAAAAACGCCAGATCTCGGAGATGGGGGTACCGATTTAATAAAAATTTGGATGCCGCCTCATAATAACCCAGAAACACAAAAATTGGACGCCCCACCCAAAAACCCAACCAAATGAACCAACCGATTGGGACAAAATGGCTATCAAATGAAAGGTATTTAAGAGTAGATATAAAAATTTTACACCAAGTGCTGTGGGCCGCCCACTCCAAAAAACATCCCAAAAATTATATATTTACCAATTGGGCCAACATGGGAATCAAATGAAAGCAAATTGGAAGTAGAGTACGAATCTGGTATGAGACATCTACAAGACCTCCCAAATCGCAAAATCCCCCAAAACAGGCATGTATGACCATAATTACAAAATGGGTATCAAAAAAAAAGGTCTTAGGGAGTAGACTATAAATGTGGTATACAATTCTAAGATGGGCGATCCCAAGATAAGAGTCTTGGGATCGCCCATCCACTAAATACCCTTCAATACGATATATCGGTTGATCGGGACAAAATGGGATTCAACTAAAGGTCCACGATAGTAGAGTACGAATCTTATCCCTGGACCCTACCCTTTTCCTCAATTTTCAAAAACCCCAGATCTCTGAGATGGGTGTACCGATTTAAGCAAAATTATGTATGTCGCCTTATGGTGACCCAGAAACACAAAATTGGTATAGAACTTTGCGGTCAAATGAGCTGGGGGGACGCCCCACCCAAAAACCCAACCAAACGGACATGTTTGCCGATTACGGCAATATGGGTATCAAATGAAAGGTATTTAAGAGTAGAGTTCGAATTTGGCATAAAAATATCACTCGTAGTGTCGGGACGTCCCAAAAAACTCTACCTAACAGGACACTTTTACCGCCTTGGGCAATAAGTGTATCAAATGAGAGGTATTTAAGAGTAGAGTACGTACTTGGAATACAAATGTCACCTTTAGTGCCTGGGGGTTCCCCACAGGACACTTTTAACTCTTTGGGTAAAATAGGTATTAAATGAAAGATATTTAAAAGTAGAGTACAAATCTGACACAGAAATGTTAAACCCTTCAATAAGAGGTGTAGTTCGATTGAAATAATATGGCAATTAAATGAAAGGTCTATGACAGTAGAGCTTGAATCGAATGTTGATATAAGAATTCAAGTATCTGGGTTACGTTCCGACGTTCAGCAGGACATGCTGATCGCGACAATAAAGGACTCAAATAAATTGTCTTTTGAGTCTTAGCGTCGCGGGAACCGACCCCCAATAACAAGAACACCAAACTGTCATGAAGGACATGGCAATAAGGGGCTAAAATGTTTTGATAATAGAAAATGAATTTGATATCCAATTTTGAGACCAAGTGTTTGGGGGCAGTCTCACCCCCTTAACCAATTGCATTGCGGCTCAAATAAATGGCATTTAACAGTAGAGCACGAAGCTGATATATTTCAGGGATGGCCGCCCCACCCTATATACATCTCAAACTGAACATGTTTATGGATTATGGCAAACAGTGGCTCAAATCTGATATCTATATTATGGCCAAGTGTTTCAGTGACGACTCATCTCATAAACTCCCCTTGAACCACACATAGGTGCTGGCAACACCAAAATGTAGCTCAAATGTGGTTTTTGGGAGTAGAGTATGAATCTGATATCTACTTTCGGGGCAAAGAGTTTGTCTACTCCAATCCACCACCAAAACCAAGGGAATGATGTAGATCTAAAATCCAAACATAAATGGGCGAACCATCCCCTCACCTTTTTTCAAAAACGCCAGATCACGGAGATGGGTGGGGCGATTTAAGTGAAATTTAGTTTGTTTATAGTAACTCAAAAACAATAATTTGATATCCTTATTTAGGGGGGCTCGCCACCTCCAAAACACGCCAAATGGAAATATAAACCAATAATGCTCAAATGAAAGGTATTTGAGACTAGATCACGCATCTGATATATGGGCGACCCCCATACCGGATATATTTAGCGACCACAGCAATATAAGGCTCAAATGAATAGTATTTGGTGAACGAAATAGATATCTAAATTGAGGTGAAATATCTGAAAGGCCGTACCAGCACCCCCAAACAGGACCTTTTTCCTGACCGTGCCAGTATAGGGCTCAGATAAAAAAAGGGAGTGAAGGAAGGCGCAGCGGAGCGAGCCCTGTCCAGCTAGTCTTATATAAAAAAACAAATTTGAGTTTGTTTGTTGGTTTGTTTCTTTGTTCCGTATAGGCTCAAAAACGGCTGAACCCAATACATTGAAATTTTCATAGATTGTGTAGGTTGGTCTGGAAGGAAACATAGGCTATATAATTTTTTGATATCGGAATGGGGCGGACCCTCCCCTTTATGCCAAAAACACCAACCAAAATCAAAAGTGAACCGATCGGGACAACATGGGCATCAAATGAAAGGTATTGGAGAGTAGAATACGAATATGGTATAAAAATTGGGTCAAAGTAACCACCGGGCCACCCCAGCCCCAAAACTCCTCCAAACAGACATATTGGACGTTCATGTCGATATGGGGCTCAAAAGAAATATATTCGGGAGACGATAACGAATCTGGCTTACAATATCAGATCGAAGTATTGGGGATCACCCCAACTCCCAAAAACGCCCCAAATGGGCATAAGACCTATCATGACTATATGGGACTCAATTCCTTTGTTTGTTCCGTAGAATCAAAAACGGCGTAACTGATTTTCTTAAAATGCTCACAGATTGTGTCGGTTTGTGCGGAAGGAAACATAGCCTTTATAATTTTTTGATATCGACCATAGCAAACTGGGGCTCATAATAAAGGAATTTGGAAGTGGAGCATGAATTTGATATCCATATTTGTGCCCCTCTCAATTTTAAACTCAATGATAAGGGACCTATTTTATAGCCAAGTCAGCACGGCGTGCGGAGTGCGACACCACTTTGGGGAGAGGATAAGCACCGCTTTCAATTTTTCCGACGATGTTCTCGCCAGGATTCAAACGCAGGCGTTTAGCGTCATAGGCGGATATGGGCTACAGTGGTACGAATTCAACATACAGGGCGAAGTGTCCCCACCATTAAAAGATATTAGAAAGTTAAAGAAGGCACAGCCATATTTTCGATAAAAATAAAATATTGGCAAAATGTTTATTTTATAAAAATAATATAAATTTTTCAAAAAAAAAATAATTTGAAAAAATTTTCAAAACAATTTTGACATAATTTCCAGATAAAATAAAATGTTGGCAAAATTGTCTAAAATTATAGGATTTTCAAAATCTTTTATAAAAACTTTACTTTAGAAAATTTTTTCTTTAAAAATTTTACGAAACAAATATAAAAATAATTGAATTTCATTTTTAATTTCATTTCACGCACTTGAACTGCTTGATTGTTAGTCATTTATTTTTTTTATTTAATTGTAACACATTTTTTTTTCGGTGTATTCTCAATTTCATCTTGACCCCACTATTTTTGGAATTTTTGGACTAAATATATAAAAGTAATTAATTGTTTTTTTTAAGTCTCGCGCGACCATTCAAAGAGATTAGCATATCTCATAAAATTTGCATAAACATTTTGTAAGGGAGAATCCCACAAAAACCGAAACACTTTAAGACAATTTTGTCAAAAAGATCTCAGTAAAGCGTCGGACTGCATTCAGTTTAAAACACAACCTTCTACGGGTTGTTTGCAAAAATTATACAAAAAATTAGAAAAACAAAAAAATTTAATCCAAATGTTGGAAGTTTACGGTAGCATCGAACTTGAAAGTCATCTCAATCGACTACAGCAATGGTTTGAAGCCAACGAAAAATTGCCAAAGAAAATTGGTGCGTTCTTCAAAAAGTGAAAGAAATAAAAAAAAAATAGTGAACTGAAAATAAAATGTAAAAAAAAGACATTTGAATTCTAAAAGTGAGGAGCTGTTAATTAGTCTTGAATTTTTGTGCGAAATCTATAGCCAAAGACTAATGGCCAAAGAGTTAATTTTATCAATAGTTTAACAGCTAATATGGCTTGTGAGACTGTCCCCGTCTGAATGACGGTATAAGGTCTGTGGAGAAGAAGTTCAAAAAGATTTGTAGTTCTCTGACCAAACTGTTTAAATAACCCTTTTTAATATTACCTGATTTGGAGCAGTATGAATATCTCAGTAGTGTATGAACAATGATAAAAATACCAAGTCTAAAACTGCATTGTAAAGGCCTTCCAACCTCATTGACTTCAGATTTTATGGTCTCACACACTATGCTTAAAAGTATCTGGTATACAATGGAAATAGGACTTGTTTCCATGTGCTTGAGCTAAACTGTATTCCATGCTTTATTGTGTAAGGGGCATGGTATGCGGACGTCTCAGTCATAGACCATGCATACTTCTAATCAGATTGTGGCAAAGAGCTAATGCCTACGCCTCATCTGTTAACCCATCGGTTTCTGCTGCCTTGTTGTTCTTCAGTTGGGTAACTACTACGACGACTTCTTCTGACTAAGTGTCGCCTCCAGTCTAAAATAGTTCATCTGCTAACCCATCGGTTTCTGCTACCATGTTGTTTTTGAGTTTGGTTACTGCTACGATGACCTCATGCTGACTAGGCGATATACTTTCAATGAATGATTCAGGTATTAGTTCTGTGGTATCCTTGTTACCACCACCATCGGCTACCAATTGCTGAAAAAATTTCCTTTCCCTATCTCTGTGTGTTAGCAGAGTTCCTTTATTGTCACTACATTAGGACAGACTTCCAGATTTCAGACTGACTGATAACCATCTCGATTTTTCTTTTATGATCAGGGGGCAACATGTGAATTCATTATGGTGAAATCTGATGCAGGTAACTAAAATGTTTTGTCACGGCAAAGTCTGTTAGCTTCAATCTCTTAATTTTTTTGACACTAACATATCCTAGCACGATTTTGATGTCCCAGCGTTCTCTCTAAGTGCTCATATTACTACTACTTAATTTCCCATAAACATTCTCTCATATCAATACTCCAAACCGATTAATGTTTAAGCTCAATGATAAGGGTCCTCCATTTGTACTGCCGACAGAAGAAGTTTTAACATGGCAGAAAACGTGACAAATGTAGCCAACATAAGAAAGGCGAAAACCGTCTCTAAAAACACTTTCTGATGTTCATGCCGGGATTTGAACCCAGGCGTTCAGCATCATAGGCGCTCATAGAATACTTATAGTCTTGGTCTGTTCGACCAATTGTTCGGGACATGGGCACCTATGAGACTAATATAGAAGTGTTTGTTTTTAATGCAAATTTAGACTAGCCCCGCATCCACTGGATTAAATCAAACTCATGTCACGCTTTAACTCTCGGTGTTGACACCACTACGAATCCATTACATTTATCATATGGCGGTGACTGCGGTTTCTTCTCTGTATAAAGTTCAGACACTACTGCTGCAGATTCAAAAATCATGTGCCTCAAATCATTTGCGTGGGTTGTCAACATCAGAGAATAAAAATACTCGTAGCAAATCCAGAAGACACCTCGGAAAGCCTCTCAGATACTCAGCCTCTCAGAACCGTGACCTTTTTACAATAAGACTTTCGCAGAACTAACCAGCAAGGAGAGGCAAGCCGGTGGTTCCGCTTGTATTGTATAATACCCTACACCTACCCTTTAAGTGCAAAATGCTGTATTTAATTCTAAACCAATTTTGATGGCCCTCGCCGGATGTTTTCAGATGGGTTAATAAATAATTCGTATCAAATTTCGAGCAAATATGTTCAAACTGTAATAACTACGGTTAACATATGACAACATTATTGCAAATTACCTAAAATCTGACGAACATGTATATATGGGAGCTATACCGAAATCAGAACCGATTTCGACTAAACATCTTAGATATTGTGGTAGATGTTGTTTCATGTGGAGGTTGGATCCTCGTCAAGCTCTTGTAGGCGAGCAAGCTCGCTGCGGGAACAGGGTGGCCATTGGTTAATTAAAGGTGCCATTAACTCTCCCTGTCCTATCGAGCATCAAAGACACTCAGTATTTGTGCAAGAGTCGGTGCCACCCGACCTCTCACTGAGACTCTCCACTCGATACCGCTGATTGTCCTCGACTGCCTTTGCAGCTACTCCGTATGGAGCATTCCGCAATCCGTAACCTGTAGACGCGCCTGGTAGCTGGCAGCTAAGCTTCTCGTGACAACAAAGAACACCACACAATGAACATCGGACCTCAATGTTCCAGCCGGATAGTCGCCGTGGAAAGCGTGGTGCAAAATTTTTTGAGATTGGTCACTGCAAGTGTGACTCTAGAAGTGAAAATCGGGCGATATACATATATGGCAGCTATACTAAGGTTAGGTTAGGTTGAAAAGAGGGTCCAGATATTAATCCGCCCATGCCACTATGGGCATACACCTAAGCCAGTAATCGGCTTGTTGTGCGCTCTAAAAACTATAAAGTAACCTCTTAAAAGGAAATTTTAGCTTAGAAATTCCGTGCTACTTACAAAACCCTTAATTGTTTTCAATACCACTCCCCCAAGTTGGTTAAAGTCTGATATTGTGTCTCCATCTAAGTACCGGTATCTGTTGAACACGAAATCTGTTGAACAGGGCAATAACAAAGGAAATGCTCCAACGTCTCATCATCTTCCCCGCATGCCCTACACATGGTATGACACATATGTCCTATGTGTCCCGTTATGATACCAATAGCTATACTGACCTGCTTCTTACTTCCTTTCAGTAATAGCCTAGTCTTCTCACGATCTGGGTCCCCCCATAAGATTTTGCGGTCTTAGCGACCGTTTCGCTATTCCACAATGTTGCATGCGCATTCGTCGCCCACTCCCTTAACTCGGACTGCGTCGACCCGAAAGGCTTTGGGTTAACCAAGTTTATTGACGGCAGTCCTCTGGCCTTCACCGCCAAATTGTCTGCCCTTTCATTTCCCCTTTTCCGTTATGGCCCGGCACCCAAACGATGCGGATTTTGCCATCCTCAGAGAAGGCGTTAATCTCCTTCTTATACTGCAAGACTGTTCGTGACCTTACCCTTATGGCAATTTTACTGTCGGTAAAGATGTTCACATTCGACGTCCTCGCGTTAGCACCACACTACCTCACGCATTCCGTGATCGCCCGGATTTCCGCCTGCAGGTCCGTATTATGGTCAGGCAGTCTAAAACAGATCTCAGTCCCTGTGTTCTCAATGTAAACCACAGGCCCACATTGTCCTCTAGCTTTGATTCATTCGTGTAACAAGATCTTCCAGATGGCAATACTAGGGTTCCGTCAATCCAAGACTGTGCCGATGGCAGCAGTGCCTCGCACTCGACTTCAAGGTTCATCTCGGGTATACGATCGGAATCCTCTTCCCTTCCTTCCAGGTTTCCTATCGTCGCTTCGATTATACCGCGATGGTATGAGCAGCTCCCATCCTCAATCCATTCTCCCATCGCCTTAAGTCGCATAGCCGCAGTGGCTGCGTCACACTTAATCTATATGTCAATCGGACATAGGGATATTCAGAATAGTCTCCAGTGCCCTAGTGGCCGTGGTCCTTATCTCTCCGCCTATGCCAAGACTACATGTTTTCTGAACCTGATGTATGGTCCTTATGTTTCACTTTTTCTCCATGGCAGTCCAACAAACTACTGAGACGTAACACAGTGGGCCAAATGGCAAAAAAATTGGAAATAAGTCTACAACTTTTTATCTGTTGATTTTAGCCATACAAAATGTTCTAGACATTTGTAGAGGAGGACATAGGCTTTCAGAAAAGTGCTGTTGTTGGTCCATATCTTTAATACAGGGTGAGCTACAGGGTGTCAAAGTTGACCACTTTTGACTTCTCCAAGCTTCTGGGGGCCATAACTTTTGATCTACTCAACCGATTTACATGATTTAGGACTCTAGAGAAAGAGCTTGACAAGATCTAAAAAACTTATGCATAAAGTACCATGCCATCGTGTACTGTTAAGGAGTTATGAATTGTTTAATTTTAAAATATGAAAATTTGGCCTTGGTTTTTTTCAGTGTTTTTTAAATAACTCCGTCAATTTTAAAGCTATAAACTTCATACTTCACACAAATTATGCCAGCATATGTGTGCATAAAATACAAAAGGAATCACGTGAATATCTTTGGCGGTTTAAAAATGGCATCGTTTTCAATATGAAAAATATTTTTTTTGTCAAAAAATTGCAAAATTTTTCAAAAAAGATACTCCCATTTCCTTTAAGTTTTCGCAAACTTTGGCCGTCAAAGCATTATCATTTCTTTCCATTTTCACAAAGTCGAGGTATTAAGAAAAGTTTTAAGTGCTAATTTGGCTAATTTCGATATCAAACAACACCGTTATCTTAAGACCAAAATGGCCAATTTTTTTACTAAACTTCAAAAGTTTCTCACTGGAAAAAAAGTTCCACGGGGATTTTTTCGCTTTTTTTGAACTTAAATGAAAGCTTAAAATGTTCCCAACATTTTAAGGTATGTCTCGCCATATCCTAGCCATAAATGAGATCGTAGCGATCAAAATACTGAAAAAAGTCAATTTTCAAGTAGTGCTATATTCATTGCTAAAAAACAAGTATTACGTCACATTTTATTGCAAAGATGTTAAATAAACTTTTATTTGGTAACACTTCTTCTACAAAACACAAAAAGAATCATGGAAATATCTCTATTCTATTCCATTTTATGGAACCGGCAATAAAAAAGTCAATTTTTCAAAAAAGTCGAATTTCCCAAATTTTGTTTTTGTTGTCCTAATTGCACATGACACACTATAGCCATATTTACGCAACATACCTTATCGTAAAGGAAATTTTCATACCTTTCCAACAATGTATAAAACATTTCTCAACTCGGATTCTATCTACTCTAAAATTCATTTACACTTCATTAAACTCTATATAAAAATGTCTATTTGTGAAATGGAACCTTATATGGGGCCTACACTAAAACATTGATAGATTTGCCCAGGGTTTACAATACAAATGTGTTAGAATAAAAAAAGGTCTCCTGCCAAAGTTTAAAAAAATTGGAATAAAAATATGTGTTTTAGAGCGAAAACACTTCGCATCGGCGTGCGTTTATATGTATATTAGCTACTCCCAAAATAAAAAAGCATTTTAGTTTTGTATTATTTGATTTTATTCTCTACCAAATAATCTAAGGTATCAAAATTTAAAAGCTCTTTAATTTGAATGGCATCGGGATCGTCCTTATCTATATCGTCACATATTTTTGGTAGCCATTTAGTTCTAATGGTAAAACATCGACAATTCGTCCAACATTTTTTGGTTGTGTTTTTAACAATGCTGTTTTGAACGTATCTTTTATTAAATTTGGCGGATGTGCCGCCAATAGTTCCTCTTGTTTTTTCTTTTTGGTTTTCTCCGTAACTTCGTCGTATGCTTTGCTAGGCCGGCCGGGAATCAGCGGTTTAATTTCAATAAGTAGATCCGATTTCAGCCACTTCTCATACATTTTGAAAAACTTGATTTTTGCGAATGAACATTCTGGCAACCTTCTCTCAAATGATTTGTAGAATTTTTCAAGTTTGTCTAAAGCGTCTTTATTTAGCCTTATTCCATATATGTGGTCCAAAGTGTAAACAAGTTCCTTAAATGACTCCGTGTATGATTTGGAATCATTTTTGATGTCCCATACAATTTTCGAAAGAGTGGAATACTTCAGTATGACTTCCATAACTTATAAATGTCCTTTACGCCTCTACAAAATATAATGAAGAAAATTTGGATTTTGTTCAAATATTTATGCAATATATTCACAATTAATGACCCATTTCAGGTATCAGACGCAATCGTAAAAAGGGGTCCAAAGTGCCTCTTTTTACTTACTCTTCTATAATTATTTACCTGGACTCGAATTTGGTTAAAAAAAATGACAATGAATTTTTTATGGGTAGGTTTTTTCACATTCATTGATACGGTGGATTTCCTGGGAATTCGACATAGCGAAACAGGTAACATTTGTCTGCATCAAATCTTAACACAAATATATATATATATGCAGGTATATTTCTAGGTTACTTTTTATTCAAAAATCATCAGCTTACATTAAAAATAGATGTAGGTACTATACAAACGCACGCCGATGCGAAGTGTTTTCGCTCTAAAACACATATTTTTATTCCAATTTTTTTAAACTTTGGCAGGAGACCTTTTTTTATTCTAACACATTTGTATTGTAAACCCTGGGCAAATCTATCAATGTTTTAGTGTAGGCCCCATATAAGGTTCCATTTCACAAATAGACATTTTTATATAGAGTTTAATGAAGTGTAAATGAATTTTAGAGTAGATAGAATCCGAGTTGAGAAATGTTTTATACATCGTTGGAAAGGTATGAAAATTTCCTTTACGATAAGGTATGTTGCGTAAATATGGCTATAGTGTGTCATGTGCAATTAGGACAACAAAAACAAAATTTGGGAAATTCGACTTTTTTGAAAAATTGACTTTTTTATTGCCGGTTCCATAAAATGGAATAGAATAGAGATATTTCCATGATTCTTTTTGTGTTTTGTAGAAGAAGTGTTACCAAATAAAAGTTTATTTAACATCTTTGCAATAAAATGTGACGTAATACTTGTTTTTTAGCAATGAATATAGCACTACTTGAAAATTGACTTTTTTCAGTATTTTGATCGCTACGATCTCATTTATGGCTAGGATATGGCGAGACATACCTTAAAATGTTGGGAACATTTTAAGCTTTCATTTAAGTTCAAAAAAAGCGAAAAAATCCCCGTGGAACTTTTTTTCCAGTGAGAAACTTTTGAAGTTTAGTAAAAAAATTGGCCATTTTGGTCTTAAGATAACGGTGTTGTTTGATATCGAAATTAGCCAAATTAGCACTTAAAACTTTTCTTAATACCTCGACTTTGTGAAAATGGAAAGAAATGATAATGCTTTGATGGCCAAAGTTTGCGAAAACTTAAAGGAAATGGGAGTATCTTTTTTGAAAAATTTTGCAATTTTTTGACAAAAAAAATATTTTTCATATTGAAAACGATGCCATTTTTAAACCGCCAAAGATATTCACGTGATTCCTTTTGTATTTTATGCACACATATGCTGGCATAATTTGTGTGAAGTATGAAGTTTATAGCTTTAAAATTGACGGAGTTATTTAAAAAACACTGAAAAAAACCAAGGCCAAATTTTCATATTTTAAAATTAAACAATTCATAACTCCTTAACAGTACACGATGGCATGGTACTTTATGCATAAGTTTTTTAGATCTTGTCAAGCTCTTTCTCTAGAGTCCTAAATCATGTAAATCGGTTGAGTAGATCAAAAGTTATGGCCCCCAGAAGCTTGGAGAAGTCAAAAGTGGTCAACTTTGACACCCTGTAGCTCACCCTGTATTAAAGATATGGACCAACAACAGCACTTTTCTGAAAGCCTATGTCCTCCTCTACAAATGTCTAGAACATTTTGTATGGCTAAAATCAACAGATAAAAAGTTGTAGACTTATTTCCAATTTTTTTGCCATTTGGCCCACTGTGCGTAAGTAAGTATTGGCCTAAACTCGCTCCTGTAGAGCCAGTGGACTATCGTCGGATTCAGGGCCCATTTCGAGCCTACTGCCCGTCAACATAGTGCCCAACATCTGTGAACCTTCTCAGTACGCTCCTGAATGTGACACTTAAAATTCTAGTTTTATTAAAATCTAAACCGATTTCTATGAAATTTACCAGTAATGTCGAGATTCATAAAAAATTCCTTCCTGCCAAATTTCGAGAGAATCGGTTAACAAATGACCATTTTATTGCATTATTACTTCAAAGCGGACGAACATATATATGGAGCTATATCAAAATCTGAACCCATTTTTTCCATTTTTTTTTTCTCGAAATATTGAGACGATCGGACGAGAAATGCGTGCGACCTATACTTTGTACACAAATTAACATGGATAGAAGGACAGACAGATGGATATAGCAAAACCGTATCAGAAAGTGATGCTGAGTCGATCGACAATCAATGGGTCTATCTCTCTTCCTTCTGGAACTAAGTTTTACAACCCCGTATTACAGTAGTGATGTAGGGTATAATAACTTACTTCAAAGAATGATTTAATGGAGTTTTAGGCAAATGTTATCGAAATCCATTAAATATAAGCTAGGAGTATAGAATTCTTTAAAATTATTTAATAATACTTCTACTTATTTGTTATTTTCTTGTTATTATCAGATCGCATATATCTAGCTCGCTTTTACTATCGAGCATCCCGAAATTTGGAAGAGACTAAATTGTTAATAGAAGCCAATTACCATTTTCGCTCCAAGCATCCCAATGTGTTTTTCAACCGCGATCCGGATAGTGACAGCATTCAACAATCTACAGAATTTTTGTAAGTTCCCAGAGCTTTCGTAAAATTTTAAGAATACCCGAAGATAAATTCCTTATTTTAACGCTTTTTTATCTTTTTTGTAGTCATATGGTAACCCTGCCTGGCTTGACAACCGATAACAGTCGAGTAACGCTTGTCAAATTAAAAAGTACCGATGCAAATATGGTAATTAACACTACCACAACTTTTACTACTTTGCACTATTATTAATAATCATAATTATTCATATTATAACACCTTACATAATGGGAAAACTAGTAAAAACGTGCTAAGTTTGGTGGGTCCTAAGATTCGGCAAGGATCCACTAAAAATTAACTTAGTTGAGGGGAACTTGTGTTCCACGCGTACAAAAATTCAAAATTTGCCAAATTAGACAAAATTTTAAGCTGCTTAGAGACTTATCAGGATATCGATTTATATGGAAGGCAAATTTCGTTGAACACCGATGTGGACCATACTTATCATGCATATTGGATGTAATAATCGAGTATTATATGCAAAATTTCAAACAAAACGGATAATAATTGCAGCTTCCAGGGGCTCATAATCTCAAATCGGGAGATTGGTTTATGAGGGAGCTATATTCAAATCGGTTACGATATGGCCCACTTGCAATCTCCAATGACCGACATCAATAAGACGGGTATGTGCACAATTGCAAGCAGATATAGTTATTCGCTCGACTGCTATCGTTATTTCGACAGACGGACGGACTGATATCGCTAAATCGACTTAGAATGTAAAGACAATCAAAAATATATAGACGGTAGTCCTAAATTTTGTAGTGTTACAAACGGAATGACTAGATTAGTATAACGCCCATTATTTGGTGGTGAGTATAACAATACCCACACTTAAAAAATTTGAATTTGTTGTTGGTTAGACAGATATTTTTATTACAACTCCTAAAAGCATGCAACGCTTTTCGGAGTCTGCATGAATAAGTCCCCAGTAATGAGTGCAACGCTATGGTTACAGTTGAAATTTTTCAAAAAAAAGGCAACGATTTAATGAAAAACCTAAATATTAATAGAAATAGAATTTTGACAAAGGATTCTATAGAAAATAATTTTGATACATTTTTTATATAGAAAAAATTTAACTTTTGAAGATAAAAAATTTCATCCAAATCGGATAACAATTGCAGCTTCCAGGGACTCATAATCTTAAATATGAAGATCGGTTTTTATGAGAGCTATATTAGGTTAAAGACGTATTTAGTATACCATCATCCTATGGTGGTGATTATAACAATGGCCACACTTAAGGAATTAAAATTTGTTTTTGGTTTATTAGACAATTTTATTGCAACTCCTAAAAGCACGCATGAATAGATCGCTATTAATGACTGCAACGCACAGTGGGAGAAAATTGAAAAAAAACTAGTAAAACATATGCCGTGTGAGAACGGGTAGAGGAGAAAAAATATAAAGAAAAATATTTTTTTTTCATCAATGGTTTTTTGCTTTAGATTCTATTTCAAATAGAAGAGCAAAACTATAAAAACCTTTTAAAAAGTTGTGTGCAAAATGCATTGGCAGGCGAAAGTGATTGCGATTTCGGTATAGCCAGGGGCCTCGACCTACTCACTAATTATTGAGCAGTGCAAAGGTAGAAGCAGGCCTTTCGAGTGAAACGTTGAGTCTTATTGCTCAACGTTTTCGTGAAGCGCAGTAAAATCCGACAGCCAACATCTCCCAAAAATCCAATAACATATTATGTAGATATATATTAATACAAAACAAGTAAGAGCGTGCTATGTTCGGTCGGGCCTCCCTCCACCATGGATCGCATTTGTCGTGTTCTTTGCGCGTTATCTCTTTTGAGGCAAACAAAAAATAATGGATAAGCATTTTTATGCTATTGGAGATATATCAAGTTATCGACCGATTCAGAACAGAAATGAATTGAATGTTAAAGACCTTAGTTGAAGTCATTGAGTAATATTTCAGTCCATTTGAATAAGAATTGCGCCTTGTAGGGGCTCAAGAAGCATAATCGGGAGATCGGTTTATATGAAATCTGTATCGGGCTATAGATCGATTCTGTTATACAAAATGTAAGCCATATCGGTTAAGAATTGCGCCCTCTAGTGGCTTAAGAAATCAAAATCCAAAATCGGTTTATATGGGGGCTATATTAAGTTACGTACCGATTTGAAACATACATAGCACAGTTTTTGGAAGTCATAGCAAAACACCTCATGCAAAATTTCAGCCAAACGTATAAGAATTACGCCCTATAGAAGCCTTAGAAGTCAAGATACCAGATCGGTTTATATGGCAGCTATATCAAGTTATAGACAGATTTGAACCATACTTATCACAGCTGATGGAAATCATAACAAAATAAAAAACATTTTTTGAAAACAAACAAAAATCTAGTTTTGCCAACAATTTGTTCTTTTTTTAATTTTTATATTAAAATTTCTCTTTTATATTGTAAATTTTTTTAGATGCACCATATCGAAGATGTGAAGTACTTGTTCACCTTCTATGACTATCGTGTATCTTTACCTGACGTAGTAGAGAACGGCAAGCCCTACATTGTAAATGGTGTTATACAAATTGTAGATATGAAAGGCATAACAATGAGACATGCAGCCAAGACTTCTTTCACAATTTTGGCAGCTGCTATCAAATATCTACAGAAATGTTGTCCTAGTACTCTCAAAGGCTTACATCTCGTAAATTGTCCCTCGTATATTAATAGGCTGTTTGCTTGGTGAAGCCATTTTTAAAAAAGGAATGGATTGAAATGGTAAATTCGTATATTACGTTTAAACTTTAAATTGGATAAATAATTTAGAAATGTTTTGTTTAAGACACATTTTCATGTTAACAACTTGGGAACACTTTACAATTATGTGCCTCGGGAAATGCTAACCGAAGAGTATGGAGGCAATGCAGGAAAAATATCAGATTTGGCTGAGAGTTCATTAAAAGAAATACAGTCAAAAAGGTAAGGTTTGTTGAAGAAAATTATAATGAATTATAATAACATGATACTTTTTTTGTTATTCAATATTTCCAGAGACTATATTATGGACCCCGATTACTGGGTGGTGAAATAAGCTTTTTTTCCTATAAACTAATAATGAAATGTAGATATAGAAATGCTAAATGTGTTACCAAAAATAAAGTTAAGTTTTTCCTTCTATATTGAGTGATCTTTTCCTCTCTGACAGAAGACATATGACAATTCACATGGATAACAAAACAGACAGCACATATATGTCGTCTGATAGTACCTTAAGTTGAAAAAACTGATATTCACAAAAACAAATCAGGCAAGGGATTGCCAAAGTAATCTGGATGTTCAGATACAGAGAGAATTTAAAAAAAAAGTCTCCTCCAATGGTTTGCGGCAAAAGCTAAAGGATACGGTTATATCCTAATCTTGTACTCATATTGACTTTGTGAACCGTCCACCCAACCACAACGCCATACAAAATGAATCATCGAAACGCTGCAGTGCATAAGCAGAGCAAAAGTCGTATGAGCTTCGCCTTTTCTAGGGTAGGATTCAAAATTAAATTCGTAATAAGCAAACCCCTCGGAAAATAAGGATTTCCCAAGGAATGGTACAAAACTTTCCCTAAAATTTAATCGGAGGTGTTACAAGTGCATAAACCAAGTTATTACACTTCTGTCATTGGGTAGAAAAATATTTACATGCTTTGTTTACACAAACAATAATCAAAACAATACAAAAATTATCATTAATCACTCAGATTAATCTTTTCAGTCGGACCATAGAACGTCAGCGATTAGCAGCCTATCGCATTGCATTTTAGAAACAACCATCTAGACTTGAGTTTAGTCATTTCTGAATCAAACATTTCTTTTGTTACAATTAAATAAAAAAAAAATTAATATGAATATCTACGGTGATACAGAACAAGAAAAAATCATTGATGATCTACAAAAGTGGTTTGAAGAAAATAAAAAATTACCCAACAAAATTGGTAGGGAGATAAAAAAAAATTTTAGAAAAAAAATTAAATTGTAGAAAAATCTTAACAAAGAGAGCATTAGCATTTGGTTGTAAGGTAGACGGAAAATTAATAAAAAAATAATAACAAAATCCGTACAGCCCGTGAAATTTGTTGAACTTGAGGCATACAAGATACAATGCAATGATTCCTACTGTCCCCAACTACTACATAAATCAGTAAAACATTGAAAATACCACAATGACTGAAGAACTAACTGCAACATTTATATTGCCAAGATTATATATCTCAAGTTTCAGATGAGAAAGGCTTGTTAGCCCTGTTTACAAAATTTTTTTTGCAGATCGCATTTACTTAACACGTTTCTATCTACGTACTTCGAAAAATATTGAAGCCACCAAAAAACTTTTGGAAGATAATTTCGCTTTGCGCAGCAAATATCCTAATATATTTTTCAATCGTGATCCAGAGTCACAAGAAACTCGCAATACAGCAGATTTAGCGTAAGTAGGCAATGTTTAATGAGAACATAATATGAAGACTTATAGTTCAGATTCTGCTTTCAGATATATAGTGCCATTACCTGGACAAACGCCAGAAAAGGAGCGTGTAACACTTTTCAAATTGAAGAATACAGATCCGGAAAAGGTAATTTCAGTGACAGTCTGTCTGACAAGAAACATCTTAGCCATTTCAAACTTTCTCTAAGTGAAATGATTTTCGCTACACATTGCAGACATCGGGTAAACTACTAGATATGCAACATCCAAGTTTTGCAGAATACACCCTAACGTCTACCTTGTCTTTTAGTCTGGATACATCCCTATAGCAGCATACGTACATTTTATTCCCAGAGATGTTGTAGTTCCAATCGCATCTATCATGTCTATAGTGTTAGAGTGTTTTTTTTTGTGAAATAGAGACTCAGAATACAACAACAGTGCAGCGCATGATAAAAATGGAAGCTCGTTTATCCTCACAGCAGTCGTCGCAGCACTTTACATAGCCACAATCTACAGATTTAAGCGAAGCATTAAATTCAGTGTCTCGACGGTGTCGTTCTCAACACGGTTTGACGCAAAAATAAACCATCCGTTGGATGATTAGTATTAAATAGTAGGTAGATTTTTAAGCGCCGTCCACCAGTTCTCAACACCATATCTATTATATAACAAGTTCCGCCTGGCCGAATCTTATATACCCTCCACCATGGATCGCATTTGTTTCTTTGTGCGGTATCTCTTTTTAGGCAAACAAAGAATAATGGATAAGAATTGTAATGCTTTTGGGGCTATATCAAGTTATAATCCGATTCGGACCATAAATGAATTGAATTTTGAAGACCATAGTAGAAGTAATTCGATACGATAATATTTCAGTCCATTCGGATAAGAGTTTCTCAAGAAGCATAATCGGCAGATCGGTTTATGTGGCAGCTGTATCAGACTATAGATTGATTCAGACCATATTGGGCACATATGTTGAAGGTAATGAGAGAAGCCGTTGTACAAAATTTCAGCCAAATTGGATGAAAATAACGCCCTCTAGTGGCTCAAGAAGTCAAGATCCCAGATCGGTTTATATAGCAGCTATATCAGGCTATTTACCAATTTGAACCACACATAGCACAGTTGTTGGCAGTCATAACAAAACACTTCATGCACAATTTCAGCCAAGTCGGATGAGAACTGCGCCCTCTAGTGGCTCAAGAAGTCAAGATCCCAGATCGGTTTATATAGCAGGTATATCAGGCTATTTACCAATTTGAACCACACTTAGCACAGTTGTTGGAAGTCGGATGAGAATTGCGCCCTCTAGTGGCAAAGAAGTCAAGATTCAAAATCTATTTATATGGCAGCTATATCAGGTTATAGACCGATTGGAACCATACTTAGCACAGTTGTTGGGAGTCATAACAAAACACTTCATGCAAAAATTTCAGAGAATTGCGCCCTCTAGTAGCTCAAAAAATCAAGATCCAAGATCAGTTTATAGACCGATTTGAACTATACTTAGCACAGTTCTTGGAAGCACAGTTCTTGGAATAACAAAACACTTCGTGCAGAATTTCAGCCAATTCGGATAAGATTTGCGCCCTCTAGTGGCTCAAGAAGTCAAGACCCAAGATCAGTTTATATGACAGCTATACCAAAACATGGACCGATCTGGCCCATTTACAATCCCAATCGACCTACACTGATAAGAAGTATTTGAGCAAAATTTCAAGCGCCTAGCTTTACACCTTCGAAAGTAAGCGTGCTTTCGACAGACGGACGGACATGGCTAGATCGACATAGACGAATATTTCTAGGTGTTACAAACCGAATGACGAATGTAGCCACCATAGCTGAAAAGTTTTCTGATGTTCACGTCGGGATTTGATTCCAAGCGTTCGGCGCCACCGTCCGACATGCTAACCTCTGCACCACGATGGCCTCTGATAGGCATGCGAAGATAAAATAGGTTCTGCCTTGTCCTTAAGTCTCGAACTAGGTATCTTCGTCAAAAGAACAGGGCGTCTATCGGCTAGTAGAGCCTGACGCAGCCGCTCCACCAGTCGAGGTCTCAGTAGTAAACAACATGCATGACATGGAGTGCATTTTAAGCCTTTTCCCGGGCTCTAGATCTGCCGCCCCACTGGAAACAGACGCAGATCATCAGCCGCCTAATGGGTAAAACTATCGTATCCTTGAATAACTTAAAAATTTTTTCGAAAATAACAAAATGTCCGCTCCACTCTACGGTTCGAACAAGAATTAACACATTAACTTTGTCTAAGGGAAGAACACTGCCGAGTAAAGCCAGTGCTCTATTACAAACGAGCCTCTGGCACGAATAGAGGGCCCCAGTTCAACTTACTATCCAGAATCATTCCAATAAACTTTGCCGACATCAAACGCCTCAACACTGTCGTTTGTAGTCTCAGCAGTCCGAATTTCTTCATGGCATTCACTGTAATCCTGAAAGCGGCATAAAGCACCCTAGACAGGGCATACAGGAAGATCCCTGCAGGAATAATTAGGTTATCAGCGTAAGCGCACACCCTGGCTCTTACACCTCGAGTCTCCACAAAATTCCATCGATCACAAAATTAACAACAGTGGCGAAATAACTCCAACCTGTAACCTTCTTCACTATTATGGTGACGCCTATAATCCCCATCCAAAAGCATATTCATTATCCGGAAACATTCTCTACACCGCATTCCTTAACGCCTCCTCTTCGGTGATCGAAATCATATTATTAAAGGCATCTTTAATGTCCAGAAACGCCAAATTGCAAATTTTTTTGCCCATGAACATTCCACTAAGGAACAGGGGTAAACTTCTCACATATCAATAAGTGCAGTCCGATTCAAGTTTAAGCTCAATGATAAGGGGCCTCCTTTTTATAGCGGAGTCCGAACAGCGTACCGCAGTGCGACACCTCTTTGGAGAGAAGTTTATATGGCATAGTACCTCACAAATTTTGCCAGCATTAGGAAGGGAAAACCACCGCTGAAAATTTTTTCTGATGGTCTCGCCAAGATTTGAACCCAGGCGTTCAGCGTCATAGGCGGACATTCTAACCTCTGCGTTACGGTGGTCCAGAAACGCCGTCAACCCTAAATCTTAAAACGCCCAACAGTTTCTGAATCAATAAAGAATACTCCCTTCAGGACTTCCATAAATCCTTTTTATAGACGTTCTATAACCGCAATGAAAGTTTTCAATTCTCGCTTTTCTAACATCTATTCGATGTATCCTGATATTCTTATTCCACCATATTTGATCCTTCTTCTTTTTCGGTTCCATGATTTGTACCAAGTCATCAATATGTTCTAAACTCGAGCTCTCTGCCGGAGTATAACGATCACTTCTTTCAAGGAACGCATTGAACTTTTCCCACTTCTTTCTTCCTGGGTTTCCAAATGGCTCACTATCCTGGTGCTTTAACGCTTAAATATGCTCATAATTGTCTTTCTTTTTTCCAGCTACATTTTGTGGACGATGTCAAAACCCTTATAATGATCTACGATTACTGCCTATCCATGCCAGATCTGGAAATACAAGACATTCCCTACATCACTGAGGGTCCCATACAAATAATCGATATGCAAGGCATCTCAATGGGTCATGTGACACGAACGTCACCTAAAATTTTAACAGTACTGCTGCAATATTTGCAAAATTTTTGTCCTGGCACAATAAAGGGCATACATCTGATCAATTGTCCGATGTATGTAAATATGATGTTTACGGTGGCCAAACCATTTTTGAAAAAGCAAATAATCGATGTGGTAAGTGGGAGTAGGAGTAACAGTCAGACCCTGATCCGTTACACAAATCGGTTTACCCAAGCAAATTAAACTGTACCTTCTAGCGTTACCGGCTTATCGAGTTTGGCTGTAATATTTACATAAAAAAGACTTTTAAACAGTTTTTTCACCTTTCCTCCCTACAGATTCACTTTCACAATGATGGTTTGGGTACCTTGTGTGCTTATGTCCCCTTGGAATTGCTGCCTTTGGAATATGGTGGCAAGGCTGGTAGGCTAACCAAAATTGCTGATGACATCTTAAGTGGTATACAAGCCAAAAGGTAGGCATACAAAATATTGAAATGGAAAAACTATTTTGAAAAGTATTACTTTCAGGGATTATATAATGGACCCAAACTATTGGACAATAATGGAGTAATAAAAATATTTAATTTTCAAGTAAAGATGCCACATTAGAATCTTACCATGGGAAGTGTTATTGAACAATAAAATAATTTTGGTCTAAAGATCAAAATTAAAACAAGTTCCCTACCAATGTTTTTTAATCTCAAAGTGTTATCCAACATAAATATTTTAAAGAAGACAGACTGCCGACTTGTTATTTATATACCGTGGCATATATAAAAGCTTCAAGCTATTGTATGACCTTGCAGTGTCTAACTAAATTACTACACAAAGTTTCAATTTCATATAGAACTTCTATCTTAAGTCTTAAGCTTTCTAGATTAGCCAAAAAAGTTAATATTTCTTTCCTCATATCAAATATCGCTTAACAGATTAACAATAGTTGAGTTCTGAATGAAAAGTAAATAAAATGGTAGCACGTAACAGCGTAACGAATTAAAGTCACCTTACATTAGTGATTACTTTAAGTTTCCTTAAGAAATATTTTTTAAAAATTCTTGTAGAGGTCTGCCAATCATTCAATATTTGAAACAAATATTTAGGTTGAAACAATTATGTAAAGTACGGCCAGTTTGAATTTTATATATCCTACACTATGAGCCATGTTCTGTTCCTCAAATTCTTCATGTACTTTTTCCTATATGAACTCATTTAGGCCATATTTGTAGAGAACTAAAAGCGGGTATCTTGCGGAGCTTGATTCTCGTTAGACTTTGGTCTGTCGCTTCTGTTTAAAAAGACTAAAGTCGGACGAAGCCGACCTTTTGATACCCTACACCACATTGGTTATGCAGGTTAATTCGCCGAAACTCTTCTCTAAGGGTTGGTCAACAAATGACCAAATTATTGCAATATTCGTCAAAATTGAACGAAAATATATATGAGAACTATATCTACATCTTAATAGATTTTAACCAAAATCGGCATACATAGTTAAAATCCTAGAAAAATGGCTCCAAAAGTGAAAATGGGTTGATACATATGTATGGGGGCTATATCTGAATATGAACCGATTTTTATGAAATTCAGCAGAAGTCGTGAGTCATAAGGGAATCCTTTGTCCTTCATGTGAAATCCTTTCATGTGAATCGGCTAATAAATGACCACGTTATTGCAATATTAGTACTAATCGGATGTATATATATTCGAGAGCTAGATCCAAATCTGAACAGATTTCGATCAAAATACGCACTTTGTGTGGTAGTCGTAGAAGAAAGCGTAGTACAAAGTTTTGAGAGGGTCGGTTGATACAAGCTCTTGCAAAGGCTCTAGAAGTTGGAATCGGACGATAGATATATATATGGGAGTTAAATCTGTATCTGAACCGATTTCCATCAAATTCACCAGTAATGTCAAGACTCATAAGAGACTCCGTTGTGACAAATTACATGAGAATTGGGTGACCATTGAGTCCAAATCGGACATATGTTCGTCCTATATGGGAGCTATATTCAAATCTGAATCTATTTTTTCCAATTTCAATAGACTTCATCTCTAGGTCATACAAGATGCCCGTTCTAAATTCGAAGGCGATCGGAAGAAAATTGAGAACTGTAATTTGTACACAAATTAATATGGAAAGACAGGCGGATATATCTATTTTGAGTCGATCGGTATACCTATCAATGGGTCTAGCTCTCTTCCTTCTGGGCGTTACAAACAAATTCACTAAGTTATAATACCCTGTACCACATTAGTGGTGTAGAGTATAACAAGGAAAAGCGTTCTAAGTTCGGACGGCCAGATCTTATATATCCTTTCCCATTGATCTCTTTTGTCAAGTTCTTTGCCAGGTATCTCTTTATAAACCAACTAAAGATAATGTAGGCATTGCTATGCTATTGTAGCTAAATCAGGTTATAGACCGATTCGGGACATACTTGGTTTGAATGTTGAAGGGCATATTAGAAGTTATTGTGCAAAATTTCAACCAAATCGGGTAAGAACTTAAGAAGTAAAATCCGGAGTTTGGTTTATTTGGGGGCAATTTCAGGTTATGAACCGATTCAAATATAGAAGTCGTGATGCAAAATTTCAGCGAATTCAGACAAGAACTGCGAACTCTAAGGCCTCAAGAACTACAATCGGGAAATGGGTTGATATTAGAGTATATCATGTTTAAGACCGATTCAGGTCATATGTATGTCCGATCTGAATCGTAGAAGCCACTGTGTAAAATTTCAGTAAAATTGGCTAAGTATTTCGCCCTTTAGAGGCTAAAGCAGTCAAGATCCGAGATCCGTTTATATGGGAGCTATATCAAACATGGACCTATGTGGCCCATTTACAAAAGACCTACTGTAATAACTTTACTTCTTCGACAAATGGCGTACTTTCTACGGACAGACGGACGGATATATGGCCATTGTTAAGTCGACTTAAAATGGCATGACGATGTGTTACAAACGGTGGAATGGATTTTTATTCAAAAAATGTCTTACGGCTCCTGAGTGGAAGCTATAATTAGCGAACTGCTACAATATTTTATAGGATCATTCTTTTGGAGCTCCATATTTACTGTTTTCTTTTTTAATTCAGCAAACGTAATGTCAAATTTAAAAACCGATCAGAGGTAATAGTTCTTATAGCTAAACGTAAACTAATATATTTAATCTTAATCAAATAATCACTATAATTGACAGATATTATTGTGATAGGGAACTGGTAACAGAGAATTTCAATGCTGACACTAGAATGTTAATATCAGGTAAATAGTAGTCGTAGCAGTCAAGGCGAAGGTCTAAGAACTAAAATTATTTTTATTTTGAAAAATTGAATTGGCCGAACATAACTGGCCGCATTAAGTAAAAGAAAAATACCATTTAAAAGAATGTATATTTATGGTGATGTGGAAGAAGAAAAGGCCGTAGATGCCTTGCAACAATGGTTTGAAGATAATAAGAAATTACCAAAGAAAATTGGTGAGCTTACAAAAAAATAACTAAAAGGAATACGTCGATATTTATAAACAACGAAGAATAAAATACCAAGTGCAGTTTAGAGGACTGTAGAAATAAAAGTTTCATAGTAAATTGTAAAATATGAAAAGTAATTAAACGGCAGCGGTTGTGTTCAGCTTATAGAATAACTTAAAATACTTAACCATAGCAGTTTCAAAATAAAAAAAAAACTAAAATGCTTGTAACTCCTCAATTTGTTTACCGTGGCGCTGTAGATTTAGACCCCGGAAAAGGTTTAGAATGTACTTCAAAGATACAACATCTGCGGTAGTGGTTCAGACCGTATCATGTTGTCTATTACAGAAAACTCGATTGGTGGCGGGGCTTCAGAGGATTATGACGAAGACACCTGGTTTAGGACAAGACCTATCCTATCTCATTCGCACATGCACATAATTTGCATAGGCCACCGCTCTTCTCTGGTGGTGTCTTCTGGATGCGCCTTGCCTTGCCAAGGGGCTTGCTGTGATTGATTCTAAGACTTCCATCACCACAATAAGCAATAAGACTCCTTATTTGGGATCGGGGATTTGTTGCACAGGCTATCCCATGTCCGGATTTGAAAACGGCATAGCATGCAATGCAAAAGACTGTGGTCACCTGGCAGACATTCAATTCCCAAGAGAACTAAGAACGACGAATGTAATATGGGTCCAAGAACCTTTGCTAATTGCGCTAAGGACAGCTTGGTGATGGCGATTGTCGACAAGGGAGAAGAAGAGAGAAGAAGAGAGCTGCAATCTAGGAACAAGTTGAGTGAAATAATCAATGGACGGCTAACAATATAATCCGACGTACTCGCTGAATTGCCTGTAACACTTTCAGTTTTTGCGATACGATCTGGAATCGGGGCCAATTCAAACTGACAGATATCGGATATCAACGTTCTGATGGCATGTATCGTTGAGCTCTAAAAAAGATTGGTGAGATCTGGCCAGGCGCAGCACTGGATTTAGTCAAGAAATACTATACTCCTTCTCGACCAATTGCATGTGCATGGTTACCAAGCACTCCTTCAGATTCTGAAACCATGCTTGCGAGACTTAGGGACTGTAATCCCAATTTTTCAATCAACGACTGGATGTTTGGTAGATTGGCTAAGGCTGATGACAATCGAAGACATGCAGTATTCGTAATAAACTATGGCCGTGTCGCAGGCCTCAACAAATCTGAAGGCGTTGAATCCTACAGATTAAAAAAGTTGAAGCTGAAGGTTTAAAGAAGCGGTGGGATTGTGGTGTCAGCAGACAACTCAGCAGCTGAACACTTGTCTCAAGAACTATCGACCATATCTCTAAACGGATTGCAGGAGACTGAAAATACTTCTGCAACGATCGATTCAGGAGGGAAAGGCGTTGAAACGGGACCCGACATGTCCTGTGTGGGTAAGTCATCTGGGATTGGGATTAAAATGTGGCCCAGCGGGGAAGGAAGGAACTCAAAACGTACTTCGACAGCAGCAGCTAGGTAAGCATCTTAGAAGGAATCCTCCACACCGTGCTGTGTACTGAGAAAGAGTGATTCCGCTGCTTTGTAAACTATCCTTCGATGTGTAAGGAAACTTATCATGGCAAGATTGAACGAAACTTAAAAATATGAAATCCTTGCGGATTCAGAAGACAAATTCTGAATTCTGGCCACGCTACGGTTTCTGTAGATAAACCTCCACAATTGTAAGACCGCTTCAGCTGCACTAAAAGTCCTTCTGAAGAATGGAGAATTTGACGTTTTTCTGGAGGTTTGTTTCATGAACTAAGTATTCCAACATTCAAATACTCAAGAACGCGGGAAATGGGAGACACAGAGCATATATACTTGCAAAGAGTAGTCTAAATATTTATCTTAGTCGGTTGCCAAGTACAGAAAATTAAGTAGTAGTCAGCCTTGAAATTAATAAATGCCACGACTAGCTGGCTTCCCTACATATGACACACGATTCAGAGATGTCGTTTTCGAACCTTAAGTTGCTGGTTGAAGCCGCTCCCGCAAGTTAAAACGAGACTCATTTTTGGAATACTTTATACTTCAGCAAAGTCATTGTAAATTTTGTCACCAATCCAAATCATACATCAAAATTAAAATCGACCCTAAAAATCGGTTCAGATAAAGATATAGCTGCCATATATGTATATCGCCCGATTTTCACTTCTAGAGCCACTGCAAGCGCATTTATTGATTAATCTTACTAAAATTTTGTACAACGCTTTCCTTGACGACTACCACAATATCTGAGAAGTTTGCTTGAAATCGGTGCAGATTTAGATATAGCTCCCATATATATGTTCGTCCGATTTTTATATATATTGCAATAAAGTGCTCATTTATTAACCGATTCTCTCGTAATTTGGCAGGATGGATTTTCTTATAACTTCCGACATTACTGGTGAATTTTATAGAAATCGGTTCAGATTAAAATATAGCTGCCATAAAGGTATATCACCCGATTTTCACTTCTAAAGCCACAGCAAGCGCATTTATAGACCAATCTTGCCAAAATTTTGTACAACGGTTTCCTTGACGACTACCATAATATCTGATAAGTTTGCTCGAAATCGGTTCAGATTTTGATATAGCTCCCATATATATATTCATTAGATTGTTTAATAAACCCTCTGAAAACATCCACCGAGGTCCATTAAAATTGGTTTATAATTAGATATAGCTCCCACATTGTACTTATAGTGTAGGTGTTGGGTATTTTACAGTCTGCACCGCCCGACTTTTGCACTTCCTTATTGGTTTTCACTAGTTTTTCTCGATTCTATCCCACTGTGCTTTGGAAAATCTCCTATGTCAATGGCCAGCTTTCGCAGCTAACGGACTCCGATATCAGACTTGAACCAGCTCCTTTCTTTATATCGGCATGTGTTTTCTTAACATTTGTTTCACCTAAGTGGGTGAGCAGCGGTAAAATCTGGAGTTAAGTTCCTATCCTATAACTTTGGCTACCTTTATTTCTTTGTTGAAGTCCAGGATTCACTAAACAATGTTGCAGAAAGCACTCATCAGACAAGCGACTTCTTCTCGCTTTTTCAAATTCTTTTTCACCACTCGCAATACTTTCTTCGTCTAGAAGATTTATTAACCCTTTCATTGGGTTTCCACTATGCCTTTTCTATTTTATGCAGAAATCATACCTTCTTATAGATCGCACAATGCTATGGCGTCTTTACCAAAGAGCATCTAAGGATATTGAGAAAACCAAGAAGGTAATAGAAGTCAATTACACTCTGCGCTTAAAAAATCCTCAAATTTTTGCAAATCGTGATCCTACCGATAATGATACCAATAATACACATGAAATTGCGTAAGTATTCAAGCCATGGAAAAAATGATATGAGGCCAACAATTTGTGAAGTTAGTTCACAAACTAGGGGTCTCTTTATTTGGTATTCTAACTGTAATGTAGTTTGCCCTATTGTCATATATTAAAAACCCTCTTTCATTTCCTATACTTCCAGTCATATTATTCCCTTACGGGAATTGACACCCTCAAATGCTCATGTAACGGTTCTACATTTCTATAATCCAGAACCTCAATTGGTAAGCCATAATAAAATATATTTTACTCCCTTATACTTGACTCCATTGATCGTAATTTATAATTTCTAGGTTCACTTCACGGAGGACATCAAAACCTTTACCATGGTCAATGATTGCCGCTTCTGCTTGCCCGATGTCATAGTTGAAGATGAAAAAGCTAAAATTTCCGATGGCGCCATGTTAGTTATCGATATGGAAGGTGTTAGCTTAAAATTTATAATGCGTTTTACCTTTTTCACCATGAATACTCTCTTCAAGTATCTGTATTTGGCTTATCCAGATGCCATGAAGGCAGTACATCTAATAAATTGTCCGCCTTTTATAAACAAAATTTTGGCTTTGGTAAAGCCATTTATGAGCAAAGAACTATTTGCCATGGTAAGACTTTATAAAGAGAAAACAAATTTATAAATATTTAACATAAAATTTTGTTATCCAGATTACTTGTCACATAGATGGTCTTGATAGTCTTTACGAGCATATTCCAAGGGATATGTTGCCTAATGAATATGGTGGTAAAGCTGGTAAATTAGCCGACTTAGCTGAAGAGAATAAGAAACTCTTACTGGAGAAAAGGTATTTACATTTGCAATATGAGTGATGAGAAAAAATATTTACTTTACTTTACTCCTCCGACAGGGACTTCTTAACGGATATGAGCTATTGGAAGCTATAAAACTAGTAGACAGAATTGGATGTTATTATGCAGTTCTTTTGAATTTACCAATGTAATGAATGGCTGTAGTAATGGTATTCGAAACCCTTTTGTGACCTGTATCTAGTTTTAAGGATTATATAGAAGTGACTTGATTCTAGTAGTTGACAAATAGTTCTAATACAAAAATAATGATTCAAACAAAAAGTACTATTCTGTATTGCTATATTTGAAAAATTTTAAATGTTCCTACATCCTGATCGAGATGACTGTGAACAAATCAAGGATTTTGGCTTCTTGTAAGAACAAAGGCTAAACCACAGATCGCATATATCCTTGGTGGTTAACAAAGCTTTTGGTTCTTATGGTTCTTTAGGTTTCCTTTATACATACTTATATGCATCCCTTGTATGATTGATGCTGGAATATAATTCAAGAACTTGAAGTCCTTATTCAAAATTCAAATGCAAATTTTTGCAAATTTTGTCAATGAACATTCCACTAAGGAACAGGGGCAAACTTCTCACATATCAATGAGTGCAGCCCGATTCAAGTATTTAGCTCAATGGTAAGGGACCTCCTGTTTATAGCTGAGAAGTAATACATGGCAAAGTACCTCACAAATATTGCCAGCATTAGGAGGGGAAAACCACTGCTGAAAATTTTTTCTTCCGCCAGGATTCGAACCCAGGCGTTCAGCATCATAGGCGGACATGATAACCTCATCGCTACGGTGGCCTTCCATTTATTCAAAATTCACTGCCATTCAATTGTGTCTGTGCAAAAACAGTTCGTACTATTCGGCTTACATGGATGTAATGGGACATTAAATACCGTACCACTCTATAAGGAAAGACTTCATTTGATCAAATTACCCACATTGAAAACCTGGAGTAAAATAACGAACCAAAATTTCATATTAAGTACTTA
Organism: Stomoxys calcitrans; assembly: GCF_963082655.1. Classification (NCBI taxonomy): domain Eukaryota; kingdom Metazoa; phylum Arthropoda; class Insecta; order Diptera; family Muscidae; genus Stomoxys; species Stomoxys calcitrans. The sequence goes on along the minus strand of NC_081555.1, from coordinate 26,856,903 downwards.
AATGGAAAACTGAAGATCGAGAACAAATATGCCTCGAAGATGCAGTTCATACTAATGCTGAATTTGAAGTTGTACTATATATTGTATTGTACATACATAGTCAAAGTACATCCCTTATCCTTGAGCTTAAACTTGTATCGAGCAGCATTCGTTGGTATGAGAGAATTATCCCCACTGTTCCTACTCCCATTTTTTGAAGGTGTTGCGTTTTCTTATCAGTATCTTGGCGAGTATTTATATCTATGTCATGGAGGAAAAGTGGCGTTTCAAATTGGTAAATCTCCATTTTGCAGAGATGAAGAACTCCGTGTTGTTTAAATTAACGCTCAGAGCCCTAGTTCTAACCTAGAGGTGTGCCATCTGCAAGCTCCATTCTGTATTTCTTCCAGCATGCATTCCGTCACGAACTTGCTATACGATTTAGTAAGCAATCTTGCTGGGTTATTTATAGTGGTCACCTATATTAGTAGTTTCCCTGTGTAAGACCTCCCATTTCTGTACAAACAAACCTTGGTTTTATTTTCGTTAGACTTCCAGCATGAGTTCCGTCGCAATCTTGCTATCCGATTCTTCTATCCTTTTTGAGCTTGGAATGTCCTCTTTCTCAGCAATTCAAGTTTGGTGCAATCCCCCGTCCTTGTTTGCTTAATCCGAATCACCCCGAAACTTTTTGGTAAATTTCTGATTTTTCATGACTAATTTTTTTTTAGTTTAAACTATTCGAAATATGCCCAAGGATCACTGACAGACGCACTTCTCACTTGTCAAAAACATGCAAATTTACTTCATATTATCAAACCATTGCAATTTTGTAGTTCAAACCCATCAAAACTTTTGCAATGTCATATGGCAACTCTATGTCGATCCGCGTTAAGATATCAATATAACCTGTTGTTGGGATCACGCGGCATCAAAATGTCCCCAGTGCACTCGTAGCTCACTTTTTGCATGGTAGGGTACCTATCCAAATGTCAACTAGTTCAGTAACCCGGCTTCAGATAGCCCATGACTCCTGAATTGAAGCATATCCATCATAAAATGTGTTATAGTCTTGCTACGGTGGAAGTTTATCTGGATGACCCTCCTGTAACTCTAAATTTCGATCTTCGCCAGTCTTTGTATTCTCAATCTTGAAAAAGGCAGCCTTGGACACGCAGAACGCCATGCCTAAAATCTTATCAACACTTGTCATGGAAACTTAGTCCAGGCCCACCACAAGTAGGGTTCCTTCTTCCATAGCCTCCCTGTGGAAGACCATCCATTTATCTACAAAAAAAATATGGATTTTCTAGGTTGAGATTTCTAGCATGCGCCCTGTCGTAAATTTGCTGTCCCATTAATTGAAGTATGGAGTATAAAGCTTACAAAGGCGACAGTCTTTAGTCGCCTTTGTGAGCTTTGGAATATCTCTCTTCTTCACCAAGTTGAGCTTTGAGTTGCCCCAGTGAGTCGAATTTCACCCAACGAGTTGTCTTAGATTGTCAATAGATCTTGCTGTTGCGAATCGCAGGATCACCATACAAATGCAATTTTGCCCATTTGCATTGAAGAACAGGCATAGGCAGGTCAAGTTCGAAGATCGGCTTTATCGGACTATAGCTTGCTATAGTCCCCATATAGACCGATCTCTCGATTTAAGATCTTGGCTCTATAAAAGGCGCATTTATTATCCGATTTTGCTTAAATTTGAGACAATGATTTGCGTTAGGCTACTCGACATCCTTCACCGCCAAATCATCTGCCCTTTCATTTCCCTTAAGAATTTTGCCATCCTCATAGAAGCCGTTAATCTCTTTTTTACACTGCAAGACTGTTCTTGACTTTACCGTCCTGGTTGTTATTGCCCTTATGGCAAATTTACTGTCGGTAAAGATATTCACACTCGACGTCCTCGCGTTAGCACCACACCCCTTTACGCATTCCGTGATCGCCAGGATCTCCGCCTGCAAGACCGTATTATGGTCAGACAGTCTAAAACAGATCTCAGTCCCCGGGTTCTCAATGTAAACCCCCAGGTCCACTGTGTCCTCTAGCTTTGATGTATCTGTGTAACATGAGCTTCCAGATGGCAATACCAGGGTTCCGTCAATCCAAGACTGAGCCGATGGCAGCAGTGCCTCGTACTCGACTTCAAGTTTCATCTCAGGTATCCGATCGGAAACCTCTTCCCTTTCTTCCAGGTTTCCTATCATCACCTCGATTATACCGCGATGGTATGAGCTGCTCCTATCCTCAATCCATTCTCCCATCGCCTTAAGTCTCATAGCCACAGTGGCTGCCTCACACTTAATGTGTATGTTAAAGGGTCGGATATCTAGAATAGTTTCCAGTGCCCTAGTGGGCGTGGTCCTCATCACTCCGCCTATGCCAAGACAATATATTCTCTGAAACTGTTGTATGGTCCTAATGTTGCACTTTTTCTCCATAGCAGTCCACCAAACTACTGAGATGCTCCTGTAGACCCAGTGGACTATCCTCGGATTCAGGCCCCATTTCAAGCCTATGTCTACATAACGCCCAACATCTGTGAGCCTTCTCAGCACGCTCCTGAATGTGGCACTTTCAATTCAGTTCCCTGTCCAATATCACACCTAAGTATTTAAGCTTGTCAGGTATCGAATTCGTTTTATTGAGGAAACGTGGTGCGTTAAATTGGCCCACCTTCGTCTTCATCGTGAACAGGCATATTTCATTTTTCTCTGGGTTAACATTGAGACCTCTGGGTCTAGCCCAGTCATTTTTTCCACCTATTCCTTAGCATATGGTTTATCCAATATCTAACGACCGGGTCCACCCGGTGCTGGTCTGAGGATTGGATAAGTATGTCGGTCCGCACATTGTTCAACACCCCCTCGATGCCAATGCATACCGCCAGGGTGTACGTTTTGGCAGGGCAGTCTCCACAGACCTTTCCTTGACATAGGCATGCTGTTTGTATTTGAGCAGTTCGCTGGATGTCCTACTCTTTATCATGGTGTGCACAATACATTTCATGGTTTTGAGTAGAATAGACGTAAGGCTTATGGGTCTGTAGGCCTTTGGTGTCGCATTTGAAAACCTCCACCGAGGTCTATCAAAATTGGTTCAGAATTGAGATGGGTACCAATTGGTACTTATAGGGTAGGTGTAGGGTATCATATAGTCGACTCCGCCCGACTTTTGCATTTTCTTAATGGATTTTTAATGAAATTAACCATTTCCTGAGCAGGTAATGCATCAGCATCACCCAACAAAGACAAATAATGAAAATGTCATTTCACAGTTGCAATGGCTTTTTATAGACATTGATTATTAACCTAGCACCCTCTTTTAAAACTATTTTTACTGCACAAAAACCCACGTTGGCGACTTTTGAACTAAACCTTTAATGAAATTTGGCCGCTCGTTAATTGCCGGCACATAAACGTCAGACAAATGAATGAATGCACATGCCCCTGAGTCGTCGTCATGCCAGCCAGCCGACCAACCATACAGCAACTCCAGTCTTGTTATGGCAAAGGCAGGCAGCATTTATCGTTTCAGTTGCGGTTGAAAACGTGCACGGTAAAGTACAACGACATGCGATTTCACGCATCGAGTATCATTTAAGGCGTTTCAGTTGGTTTTTGTTTGTTTTTATCGAATGCTCCATGCTAATGACACAAATAACAAGACAAAAAAATCTATTAATACTGACAATTGTACGCAGAAAGAAAACAAAGATATATACACACATACATACATATGTATATTTGAAATAAAAACCTAACAAAACTGCGAAAATCAAATAAAACAAATTATTAAACGCCCCAAAAGCAATGGAAATCGGAGGTGATAGAAGTCACGAAGAAATTATCGACCACTTACAGAATTGGTTCGAAGATAACAAGAAATTGCCCAATAAAATTGGTAAGTCCAAACGTTGGCGGTTAACGTTTAGACGATAACTTAAGTGCGATTTAGCTAATCAAATGAAAACAATGTTAAGAAGGGGACATTGTGTTGAGGGGCATTGTGTTTAGGGGCATTGTGTTTAGGGGCATTGTGTTCAAAAATACTTGAAATACTAAAGAGGTTCATGGGGGCATTCAAGACCGGTTATGTTACAAATACTTGTAAGTAAGAGATGCCAAAATTCTTGTCAGAGTTTTATTTGATCGGAAACTCAAACCTAAACAAAAACATAACTAAAAATGAGCTACTCAAAAAGAAAAACAATAAACTTGCAAACAAGTCAGATGGAGAACGGCAGAGAAAAATTTCAAAAAAATAAAACAAAGTATATTGGGCGCCATTTTCACAACACACGGTTAAAATATGTTAACTTGGTACATTATCATTGAGCTTAAACTTGCATCGAATATTTGACCCCTGCTCCTTAATGGAATGTTCATGGGCAAATTTGCTTTCGCAATCCGATGAATTATGGCCAAATTGTATAATGCTTTAAACATCAAAAAGAAATTTGTTATCGATTTTACCAATGATTTTGGCATTAATCGATACCAAAAAATTTTAACATATGACTGAGGAAGCGACTCTAACTTAGAAAGTGTGTTCAGAAGACAAGACAAAAGAGAGCATAGCAAACAATGTGTGAGAGCGAACGAGCGTACACGAAAGATCATCCATCAGATATTAACAAAAGAAAGAGAAAATGAAAAACCTTGTCTCTTCACTTAATTAATAGCAAAAATGCAGTTCATTTCGTACAGCAGCGCACAGTGGTGGCATTGATATGGGTAAAGGGTCTATTAACCGCCGTGTGGTTGTCTTATGACATGCCAAATTAAGCACATGTAGAGTTGTACATGTCGTGTGATACAAACGAAACTAACATATGAAAATCACTTTTGAAAATAGCACATGTAATTTTTTTCGGTTAGAGCGTGCTTTATTTCTTCTAACAATAACATAAAGAAATCAGCTGTTTTTGTTGTCAGTCAAATGAAAGCAACCCCAAATTGAACTTTTTTCACAAATTTATGATTTAACCAGCTTTCTCACAACTTTAACAATTACTACTCATAAAAAAATCAGCGTTTGCTCAAATTTTTTTTTTGCAGGTGTGATAGCAAAACTGATGAATCGTACGTAAATTGACAATTTTGACAAATTGGACACCTGTTAACAGAGGCCACCGTAGCGCAGAGGTTAGCATGACTGCCTATGACGCTGAAAGCCTGGTTTCAAATCTTGACGAGATCATCAGAAAAAAATATGATCATGCTGCCGACATTTGTGAGGCACTGTACCATTTGGTATGGCAGCCATGTAAACTCTTAATCTTAAATAGGTGTCGGACTGCGGCACGTCGTTCGGACTCGGCTACAAAAAGGATGTCCTTTATCATAAAGTTAAAAAAAAAACTTGATTCGGAGAAGTTTGACCCTGTTTCTAAGTTCAATGTGCATTGGCAAATGTGCATTTGCATAACGGTGTTGCGCGCAGCAGTGCAGAATGAGTTAAGGTTATGTTAATTCTAACCTTAACTCATTCTGGCACTGCCAAATCGTCTGCTTTCTCATCCCCAGTCACTCCACTATGGCCCTGCACCCAAACGATACGGATCATGCCATCCTCAGAGAAGGCGTTAATTGCCTTCCTGAATTCCAACACAGTTAATGATCTCACCGTCCTGGATGTTATTGCCCTTATGGTCTGTTTACTGTCTGTAAAGATGTTCATACACGCGTTAACACCACACCACCTCACGCATTCCGTGATCGCCCGGATCTCTGCCTGCAGGATCGTATTATGTTCAGTCAGCAATAAACAGATTGCAGTAAACCCCAGGCCCACTTGTCCTCGAGCTTTGAACCGTCTGTATAGCATAATCTCCCAGATGGCAATATCGGAATTCCGTCAATCTAAGACTGTACCTCTGGCAGCAGAGACTCGCACTCGACCTGACACTTGAGGTCCCAGGTATCCGATCGGAAACCTCGTCCCTTTCTTCTAGATTTCCTATTGTCGCCTCGATTATTCTACGATGGTATGACCTGCTCCTATCGCCTATCCATTCTCCCATTCGTTTTAAGTCTCATAGCCGCAGTGACCGCCTCACACTTAATCTGTATGGCAATGGGTCGGATATCTAGAATAGTCTCCAATGCCCTAGTGAGCGTGGTCCTCATCGCTCCGCCTATGCCAAGACAACATGTTCTCTGATCTGTTGTATTATTCTTATGTTGCATTTTTTCCTATCTCAGTCCACCAAACTACTAAGGCGTAAGTCTTGGCCTAATCACGCTCCTAATCAAACCCCGTTTCGAGCCAACGGCTCGTTAAAGACCATAGTAGATGTCATTGTGTAATATTTCAGTCCATTTGGATAAGATTTGCGCCTTGTAAGGGCTTAAGAAACATAATCGGGAGATCGGTTTATGTTGGAGCTGTATTAGAATATTGGCCACGTATGTTGAAGGTCATGTGAGAAGCCGTTGTAAAAAATTTCAGCAAAATCGGATAAGAATTGCACCCTCTAGAGGCTTAAGATGTCAAGATCCAAGATCGGTTTATATGGCAGCTATATCAGGTTATGGACCGACTTGAACCATACTTAGCACAGTTGTTAGAAGTCATAACAAACGAAAGTAAGTGTGCTTTCGACAGGCGGACGGACATGGCTAGATGGACTTAAAATGTCATGTCCATAATGAATATATACTTTATGGGGTCCTAGACGCATATTTCGAGATGTTTCAAACGGAATGACGAAATAAGTATACCGCCCATCATATGGTGGAGGGTATAAAAAGATTACAGAGATCCATTATATTTTTTTTTTTAATTGGTCTTCGACCTTTAATTTTTCTTGAATTCAATTCAACTTCAATTTCTACTCTAAATAATTATCCCCTATTATTCATACACTTTACAGATCGCATTGTCCTAACCCGTTTTTACTACTGCATGTACAAAGATGTTGAGGAAACAAAAAAATTATTGGAAATCAATTATACAATGCGCAACAAAAATCCAGAATTGTTTATAGAACGTGATCCCACAGATGAAGATACTCGCAATACATATGAATTTACGTAAGTATCTTTAAACAAATTATACAGATATCAAAAAAAAGAAAAATAATGCTATCAATCTATCTCTTACTCTATACATAGATACATGGTACCACTGCCTGGCTTGACACCCAAAAACTATCGAGTAACTTTTATACGCTTCAAGAATACAGATCCAAAATTGGTTCGTTCTTTAATATATAAAATCCTTATTTGAATGTAATTGCTTTTTTTATGTTTTTTAGATGCACTTTTCCCAAGATGCCAAAACCTTGCTTATGATCAATGATTGCCGCTTTTGCCTACCAGATGCTGTAGTGAATAATGTTCCTGTAGTGGCAGAGGGAGATGTTCTGGTCATGGACATGGATGGTTATAAAATGCAACATGTCACTGGCATTTCCTTGAAAACATTGCGTACATTTCTTAAGTTCCTAGATCAGGCCTATTCGGTTCGAATCAAAGGCCTGCATTTGATAAACTGCCCTTCGTACTTAAATAAAATATTGGCTGTGGTCAAACCGTTCATCAGCAAGGAAGTATATGAGATGGTAAGCAATAAGAAAATATACAGTGAGTGTCAAAAAGCCATAATTTTACAGGTTTTTGTTCTGGCCAAGCACCTAAAATTTACTTTCATCGCCAAACAGATCATTGTTCCGAAAAGAAAATTTTTCGTATTTTGTTTAAACAGCAAAATTAGAGGTTTAAATAAAAACTTGTTTAAGACAAATGTTTTTGCATACTTCATTTTAACCCTCACTGTATATATCATAAGAAGAATAGAAGAAAACAGCTGATATCGATGAATTGGCGTTTGAATCTTGTGGGAAGGTGATATTGGCTTCGACAGTTACATCCGTTACTTTCTTTTTCAGATGCACTTTCATGTCAATGGTGTGGAAAGTCTTTACGAACATGTTCCCCGTGAAATTCTTCCCGAAGAATGTGGGGGCTACGCTGGCAAAGTCGAAGATCTGTGTGATGAATTTCATAAAACTTTAGTGCAGAAAAGGTGACTGTTACAAACTACGATATATATTAAAGAGTCGCTTTCTTAATACATCTTTGTTTAAATTTTCTAATCATTTCAGAGACTATCTAATGGACCCAAAGTACTGGAAAATTCAGTGATCATCTACTTTAGCAGTGTTATTTAATTTAAGAGTCCTGTACATATTTTTTTATTAAATTGGCAACATAGATAACAGTATTTCGAATTAGTTGTTTTTTGAGTAGAGCTATTTATATGAAGTTATGAAGTATTTGTCGATTCCAATAAAAATTTTGTATATATGATGCAAATTTTTGTGTTTTATTAGATTAAGAAAAATATGCTAAAAAGAACCGCCCTTTATTATATTTTCTGTAAGAAAGTTGTACAAAAGAGGTCACGTATGCTGATGACGTGACTGTAGCGATTTTGGAAAAATTTCTCCGTAATCAGAGTTATAATTCAAGAAGCTGTACGTACCACAGGAAGGTGTCTTGACAAAAATGGGTCTAAAGCAGGATCGGTTCGTTTCAGCAGAAGATACAAAGCATCCATGGTGACACCTTTCTAAGGACGATAGATTTTATTTACTGAAAGACCAAAAATACCTCGATGTTTCATTTCAAAACGAAAATATACAGAGCCACAATGGCAACTCTTGCCCTAACACCTGAAATAAGGTGACTGGTAAAGAAAGGGGCTTAAACGGCATGTCATGCATTTGATGTTTACTGCAGTTGTCAGACCTACAATGCCCTATATATAGTGTTGAGGTCTGGTGGACAGCAATTCTAAAATCCACCTACTGATGGATGCGAAGTGAAATCTCTTTCAGTTGTGCAAAGGGATTGGCTTCCTGGTCCGGATCTAGCGAATAAGATACTAAGTATCGATATAATAAGCGGAGTACACGTTGGGCAGACACTGACAATGGACGTAATACTTTTCGATTCATTTGGGGACGCGACGTTAGGGATTATTTAGACTCTGGTAGTAGTCTCTTAGCTACGAAATCTAACCGAAGGTCACTATGGGAACAACGTGTTGGCTGTTTTTTGGAAGAGCAAAACTAACCCTCCCCCTATATATCTTGATGTAGGCTATTGACAAAAATGAGGAATAGGCTTGATCCGCTTGTCAAGCGCTGCCTAACACAACTCACTGTCCCAAATTTCGGCGACATGACAATAAATGAGTCTTTTATGGCCTCTAAACCTAAAATCGAGAGATCGGTTTATTTGGAAGCTATATCCAAATCTGGACCGATATGTGCCATATTGCAGAAGTACGGCGAGTGTCTTAACTTAGGTCACTCTCCCAAATTTCAGAGACATCGGACAATAAATGTGCCTTTTATGGGCCCAAAGCCTTAAATCGAAAGATCGATCTATATGGCAGATATATCCAAATCTGGACCGATCTGGGCCAAATTAAAGAAGGATGTCGAAGGTCCTAACACAACTCACTGTCCTAAATTTTGGCAAAATCGGATAGTAAATGCGCCTTTTATGGGCGCAAGACCTTAAGTCGAGAGATCGATCTATATGGCAGCTATATCCAAATCTGGACCGATCTGGGCCAACTTGAAAAATGATGTCGAAGGGCCTAACACTACTCACTGTCCCAAATTTCAGCAAAATCGGATAATAAATGTGGGTTTTATGGGTCTAAGACCCTAAATCGGAGGATCGGTCTATATGGGGGCTATATAAAGATATAGTCCGTTATAACCCATCTTCAAACTAATCTGCTTATGGACAAAAAAAGAATCAGCTCAATATCTCTATTTTTAAAGACTGTAGCGTGATTTCAACAGGCAGACGGACGGACATGGCTGGATCGTCTAAGATCTTTACGCTGATCAAGAAAATATATACTTCACAGGGTCGGAAATGGATAATTCGATGTCTAATAAACGGAATGATAAAACGAATATACCCCATCCTTCGGTGGTGGGAATAAAAATAAATCCTGCAAAACTGGGACTTATTTTTTTATGATAAAACCTGCAAAAACGCACAGGATTTAAACCCCATTTATACCAATCTTTAAATTCGGATTTAAGGCTCTCCTCAGCTGATTTTATAAAAGGAAAACAGATGATCGAGCCTTTAAATCCGGATTTAAAGAGCAGTGTAAACGGGGCTTTAGCACTTAAATCTCGAAAAGGCCATAAATCCGGATTTAGAGGCCAATGTAAATTTTAAAATAGTGAATTTTGTGGCATTAATTTGGGCTTTCAGTCATTCAAAAAAATAGTTTTTGGGCTTTATGACATCTTTTGGGTGATATGACATTTGTCGTTTTGTCGAAAATATTTTGACACTACGCCATTTTTCTACCCATTCGTCGTTAATGGGTTAAGACTGAAGGTTTCCTGAAGCAAAACTTCTTAGTTAGTTCTTAGTTGCAGATTATGATTTTGACAACTGCTCGGTTTGCATTTTTTGGCCTCTATAAATTGACCCACCCTTGTATTCAATCTTCATTTGAATTTTGTTACTAATTTTCTATTTAATTTTTTCATAGACATAAATAGTTCAATTTTAGCCAATCTACTCTATTATAATCTCTCTATTATAATCTATTTTAAACTTCTTGTAAGATTTATAAGCATTTTTGCCGTTAAAATACAACATTTTAATGGGCCAGTACTTAAATTTAAGATATGTCCCTGGCCTATTGCAGCTTTTTTATGCTTTATAACCATGGACGACAACAAGCTGGAGAAACGTGCTGTAGTGTTTAATGTTAATTACTACGTCACAAAATGCAAACCGGTTATCTGGGGGCACCAACAGATGTACAATGGGACGGTCTCTCCCACAGCAGTAAATCAAACCAATCCAACCAACCGGCCGCTGCTTATCAGCCAACGGCAACATCAAACTTTAGTTGCGATCGAGACATCAAACCGAATGGAAGCAAATTAGCGGTCGTACAAAATTTCAGGAGATAAAAATTAGAAATCAATGTTTATAAAAAGAAACTAAAAAAAAACAAACAAAAAAACAACGCGAATTTTAAAATCAAAATAAAATCGATTAATAATTTGAAATTTTTTAAAGTGATAACATAGTTGAACCCTCAACAAAAATCATGGAAGTAAAGGGCGATTTGGAGCAAGAGAAAATCATTGACTCTTTACAAACTTGGTTTGAAGAAAACGATAAATTGCCCAATAAAATAGGTAAGTTGAAGAGTAAACACTGGCAATTGTTTTACGCGATTGAAGTTGACCAATACAAAAACCATAACAAACCCAACAACAACAAAAACTTAAATAATATAATAGTACCGGTTTGGCTTCAATTTGGATTGGACTATTAGACATTCAACAACGGAAATTTACCATGACTGGCAGATTTAAATTAAGACTCAAGATTAAAACAAGATACAAATAAGTGGACACATGAAAGAACCAGCGACACTGTGATCCAGAGTGAAAAGCGCATTATTCAAAAGTTAATCGAATTAAGTTGCTTTATCAGCAGCAAAACATTTCTTTACTGGCCTTTATCAAAATCGTATGGGTGCAAAGTATATCGATGTATGTTAGTTTGTTGAAAGCATATTGTTGTGTGTACTGCTGCAGTCACCAGGAAGGTTATTCTAATAATTGTGTATGCGATCTGGATAATCTATTCAAAATCATAAATTTTACCTGTTAATGAATCAGCCATAAATTTCATAATTTGTTGTTTCGTCAAACCAAAAACATGTCATAAAAACATAAAAACCGAGGGGCAAAAGTCGGGCGGTGCCGACTGTATAATACCCTACCCCTACCCCAAAAGTACAATGTGGGACCTATATCCAATTCTGAACCAATTTTAATGGACTTCGGCGAGCAAATATGTTCAAACTGTAAAAACTACAACAAATGACAATAGTATGGCAAATTACTCAAAATCTGACGAACATATATATGGAAGCTATATCTAATTCTGAACCGATTTCGAGCAAACTTCTCAGATAATGTGGTAGTCGTCGAGGAAAGCGCTGTGCAAAATTTTGGCAAGATTGGTCAAACAATGCGCTTGCAGTGGCTCTTTGAGGTGAAAATCTGGCGATATATACATATATATGGGAACTATATCCAAATCTGAACCGATTTCTGAAAAATTCACCAGGAATATCGAGAGTCATAAGAAAATCCTTCCTGCCAAATTTCGAGTTAATTTGTTAACAAATGACAATTTTATTGCTGTATTACGGCAAATCGGACGAACATATATATGAGAGCTACATCCAAATCTGAACCGATTTCTATAAAATTCACCAGTAATATCGAGAGTCATAAAAAAATCTCTCCTGTTAACAAAAGACTATTCGAAATGGGGCCTGAATCCGACGATAGTCCACTGGCTCTACAGCAGCGTGATTAGACCAATACTTACTTACGCATCAGTAGTTTGGTGGACTGCAATGGAGAAAAAGTGCAACATAAGGACCATACAACAGGTTCAGGTTCATAATGACGATACAACAGGTTCAGAGAACATGTTGTCTTAGTATAGGCGGAGCGATTAGGACCAAGCCCAATTGGGCATTAGAGACTATTCTATGTATCCGATCCATTGACATACAGATTAAGTGTGAGGCAGCCACTGCGGCTATGAGACTTAAGGCGATGGGAGAATGGATTGATAATCGAAGCGACGATAGAAAACCTGGAAGGAAGGGAAGAGGTTTCCCATCGGATACCTGAGATGAACCTTGAACCACTACATTAAGAACCCAAGGACTGATATCTCTTTTAGACTGCCTGACCATAATACGGTTCTGCCTGTGAAGATCCGCGCGATCACGGAATCCGTGAAGTGGTGGGGTGGTGTTAACGCGAGGACGTCGAGTGTGAACATCTTTACAGATAGTGAAATTGCCATAAGGTCTGTAGCAACCAGTAAGGTAACGTCACGAACAGTCTTGCAGTGTAAGAAGCAGATTAACGATGGGTGTCGAGCCATAAGGGAGTAAGGGGGAATGAAAGGGCAGACGATTTGGCAGTTAAGGCCAGAGGACTGCCGTCAATAAACATGATTAACTCGAACCATTTCGGGTCGACACAGTCCGAGTAAAGGGCGTGGGCGACGAATTCGCATGCATTCCCTGTGGAACAGCGAAACGGTCGATAGGACGCCGAAAATCCTAAAGGGGGGATCCAGATCGTGAGAAGAAGAAGCGATTACCGAAAGGAAGTAAGAAGGAGGTCGGTATAGCTATTGCTATCATGACGGGACACATAGGACTACGAGCGCACTTTTGTAATATCGGTACGAAAAGTGATAGCATGTGTAGGGCATGCGGTGAAAATGATGAAACTTTGGAGCATTTCCTTTGCTATTGTTCGCATCTAACAGATACCGGCACTTAGATTGGGACACGTTACCAGACATGAACCACCTAAGGCGCACAACATGGAGATTACAAGCGCACAACAAGCAGATTACCACCTTAGGTTTATATGCATAGTGGCATGGAGTGGATTAATATCTGCACCCTCTTATCAACCTTACCTAACCTAACCTTGTGTCTCCAGGGTCTTCAACATGAGATTGGCATGTAGTCCTTGGTTAGTGAGTGACTCGGTGTATGTCCTGGCTTAGGTGTATGTCCATAGTGGTATGAGGCGGATTACTATCTGCACCCTCTTTCAACCCTACCTAACCAAACTTAGTGTCTCCAGGGTCTTCAACATGAGAGACTGATTGGCATGAAGTCCTTAGTTAGTGAGTGGCTCGGTTTCACCGCGTTCGTGATGAAAACCTGCTTACCTCCTGAAACTCACTTGGTATGTAGTCTCGCCAAACGCAGCTCTTAAAAATCATCTCAAGAATTCGTATGGCAAACAGTCTTGCCATTTGCAGGTAGTAAGCCATCTGGTTCCATTCATATGTGGGGCTCAACCGTATCATGCACAGTGTCGCTACAAAGGGACATCGATACATTCAAAGTAATGTCCGAGCAACCAGAGGAGTGTGTAGCAGCCAGTAGTTCGAGCGTCACAGAGCTAGACTCCGCCAAGGTTCTGAAATTTCTTGAAAAGTTCCCAAGAGGTTTCGGATCCTTGGAGAGCACCCTGCGAAACCTGGAGGAATTATGCACTCCCTTTCTCAACTCGCAAAATGGTAAGAAATATATATTGCCTTATCAGAATGAGTTCAGCGCATTAATAAGCAGGCCGAAGAAGAAAGTAGCAGGTGCCGATGGGTTACCAGCTTAATTATTTAAGACCGGAGGAGACAACATGTTGATGAGTTGAGATGAGCGTATGCATTAATTCTTCAGCTTAATCTGGTTAAAAGTATACATACTCTATGATTGGAGACCAACAAGGCAGCAGGAACCGACGAATTACCATCTAAACTATGTCAGGTTTCGTTCGAGCAACCAGGGGAGTGTGTAGCAGCCAGTAGTTCCGGTGTCTCAGGGCTAAAATCTGTCCAGGTTCCGCAATCTCTTGGAATGGTCCCAAGAGTTTTCGTATCCTTAGAGACCACCCTGCGGAACCTGGAGGACTTATGAACTCCCTTTCTCAACTCGCAAAATGGTATTAAATTTATATCACCTGGTCAGAATGAGTTCAGCGCATTAATAACCCGGCTGAATAAGAATGTAGCAGGTGCCGATGGGTTATCAACTGAATTATTTAAGATCGGATAAGGCGACATGTTGATGAGTTGAGATGATCGTATGCATTAATTCTTCAGCTTAATCTGGTTAAAAGAATACATACTCTATGATTGGAGAACAACAAGGCAGCGGGAAGAGACGAATTACCATCTAAACTATATACTATACAGTTTACGTCCGAGCAACCAGGGGATGTATGGCAGCGAGGTGTTCGAGAGTCTCAGGGCTAGACTCCGTCCAGGTTCTGAATTTCTTGTAATGCTCCCAAGAGTTTTCGGATCCTTAGAGACCACCCCGCGGAACCTAAAGGACTCATTCACTCCCCGTTCTCAACTCGCAAAATGGAATTAAATGTACAATATATCGCCTAGTCAAAATGAGTTCAGCGCATTAATAAGCCGGCTGAAGAAAAAGGTAGCAGGTGCCGATGGGTTACCAGCTGCGTTATTTAATACCGGGGGCAACATGGTGATGAGGCGTATGCATTAACTCTTCAGCTTAATCTGGTTAAAAGAATGCATATGCTACAATTGGAGAACAAGGCAGCAGGAATCGACGTTTTTCCATCTAAACTATATCAGACGGGACATGACTTAAGTTCGTCTACGCAAGTTCGTATGGCTAATAGAACGCATACCCAATGTTTGTAAGCTCAGCATACTAAGTACACATGAAGGGAGACCAGACATTACGTTTCAATTACTCAAGAAAAAGTCTCCTTTCCAGCGCATACAGTGCGATATTTCAACAAGGCAGCAGGTGCCGACGAATTACCATCTAAACTACATCAGACCGGACGTGACCTAAGTTCGTCTACGCAATCTGGCTAATTGAACGCATACCCGTTGATTTTAAGCTCAGCATACTAAGTACACATGAAAGGAGACCAGACAGTACGTATCAATTACACAGGAAAAAGTCTACCTTCTAGCGCATACAGTGTGACATTTCGATCGTTTTGCGAGAAGGGAATAGGACAAAAATATACTAGATATGTGGGTCTTAGCAATTAGGCTGTGGGTATGATAAATGCATCATAGATCTATTATTCACTCTTTGTCAATTCAAAAAAAAAAAGATCAAAGAAAGTCAGATAGACACCTGCTGTTACAAAGGAGAGCTACAAAGCTCTCCGATACAAAAGAGGTTGCAGACAGGGAGACTGCTTATCATGTGTTCTCTTAAATTTCTTGCTGGAGAGGTTTATACGGATAGTAGATGTGATTAGGTATGGCACACTATTCACAAAAGAAAACATACTGCTCGCCTATGCCGAAGATATTGATATTACGGGTCGGCCATCAAGAGCAGTAACTGTCCACTTTGAAAGGGTCGGTAAAGATTTCCTTACAGTGAGTCTACCAATGACAATAAATTTATTATTTATTATTTTAATTATTCTAAGGTAGATTTAGTTTTTGGCATATCATGTCACTTTGTCCCAAAGTCTAAAAATTATTTATTTTAATTATCTCAAAATTAAAACTACTTTTTTGTAAAATACAAACGACTGATATTGGTTGCAAAAAAAAAAAAAACAAAAACCTGATTTCCTAATTGCAGTTATTTTTTGTTTATTATATTCTACAACGTCTATAGAAATTCAAATTAAATTGTTATGCGTGAACAGAAGCAAGACCTTCAAACTTAATGACATACTAAGATTACTTATTATGGTAGTACCTTCTTCTTTCAAATATTCCGTTTAAAAATAAAAATCTTTCCATTTATTTTGAACCTGTTGGAAAAAAATTAAATTATACACAATTGATCGTGTTTTGTATAGTACTTATAAAACTTGTTTATTTTTTAATTATAAGCAATTTTTGGAGTATATAACAAGAAAGCAGGGTAGTTGAAAATTCAATATATACCTATTGTAGGTAGAAGTAAAAGTTTTGTTAGTAATTTCAGTCACGTCTGATGTGTTCTATATAAAATCTGATATGACATGCAAACATACATACTTTAATTTCTAGCGCACAACGCTTTAAATCAAGTCAGCCAAGCCTTTAAGCTATCCTATCCCATTAAGAAACTGGAAAACTTTCCACACAAGTCTTTAATATCAAATAGTGCTGCTCAACAGAATTTTAAAACCATGCCTAGGCATAATGTATTGGCAGAAATTTTAAAAGTTCTTGCATTTTTTGAGCTTTGCCATAAGTTTACTTCCTTTACCCATAAGTGATAGTTTAGGCTTGTAAACAAAATTTGTCAATTTTTATGATCTATAACCCATTGAAAAAAAAAAAAAAATAAAACAATATAAAAAAAATCCTATACACACTTCTGTTATCACAGAATTATATTTAGATTTCTATGCCGCACACGTTTGAATGAGCTTAACATAGTTTTTTGCATGAATTTGTTCAGTTTAAGCTTATCTTCTTCATTATGTCGTATACCTTTACTGATTATTCTACCACCGCCCAGAGCTCTTACGAAACGTGCAAAGAAAACATATTCGATAATCAATAAAACAAGTATAAATGGACAATAAACAGAAGTAAGCTTTGATTTTTGCTTAAGTTGGCTATTACAGTCCGAGATGTCTTTCTCCTCTTGATCTTTTACTCCAAGTTTTGGTCATTCTGTTCTGTGTTTACTTTCAGGTTCATATTCAAATGATTTTTCGCTGGGACTTCTTTATTCGTTAATCGTTGTATTTTGGATACATTCAACTAAGCTAACGGCGCACAGTGGTCTTTCTAATGATGCCCCAAAGTATTTTGGCATATGTATGTTTTTATACCCACCACTGTAGGATATACCCCCTGTATATTCATTTAGTCATTCCGTTTGCAACACATCGAAATACCAATTTCCGACCCTACAAAGTATATATATTACGCATCGTCGTAAAATTCTAAGACGATTTAACGTATGTCTGTCCGTCTATCCGTCTATTCGTCTGTCCGTCTATCCGTCTGTCCGTCTATCCGTCTGTCCTTCCGTCTGTTGTAATGACTCTATAGCCTTCAAAAATTGGGATATTTAGCTGAAATTTGGCCATGATACGTCTTTTTTATGCACGCTGGTTAAGTTCTTGAACGGGCCAAATCGGACCATATTTGGATATAGCTGCTATATAGACCGATTTTCCGATAAGATTAGACCCTTAATGCCCATAAAAACTTCATTTTTCATCCGATTTTCCTGAAATTTTAAACAGTAAGTAGCTATGGGCATCCCGACTTCTGACACAAATATGGTTTGGATCCGACTATATTTAGATATAGCTGCCATATAAACCGATCTCCCGATAAAGAGTCTGAAGCCCATAAACGCTTTATTTATTGCCCAATTTCGCTGAAATTTGGAATAGTGCGCAGTTTTAAGCCTCCCATTATCCGACCCAAATATGGTACAGATCGGACTATATTTAGATATAGCTGCCCTATAGACCGATCTCCCGATAAAGGGTCTGAAGCTCATAAACGAAGTCGGATAATAAATAGGGCTTATTTATTATCCGATTTCGCTGAAATTTGAAATAGTTGGCAGTTCTAGGTCTCCCGACATCCGCCCCAAATATGGTTTGGATCGGACTATATTTAGATATAGCTGCCATATAGACCGATCTGCTGATAAAGGGTCTGAAGCCCATAAAAGCTTTATTTTTTATCCGATTTTGCTGAAATTTAAAACAGTGAGTAGTTTTAGGCCTACCAACATCTGACCCAAATATGATTCAGATCTAACTATATGTAGATATAGCTGACCTATATATCTACATTGAAAGACCGATTTTCCGATAAAGGGTCTGAAGCCCATAAAAGCTTTATTTATTGCCCAATTTGGCTAAAATTTTAAACAGTGGATTACTTTCAGGCTCCCGACATCCGCCCCAAATATGGTTTGGATCGGACTATATTTCGATATAGCTGCCATATAGACCGATCTCCCTATAAAGGGTCTGAAGCCCATAAAAGCATTATTTTTTATTCAATTTCAGTGAGATTTGAAACAGTGAGTAGTTTCAGGCCATCCGCCATCCGACCCAAATATGGTAAAAATAGGACTGTATTTAGATATAGCTGTCATATAGACCGATATACCGGTTAAGGGTCTGAAGCTCGTAAAAGCTTAATTTATTTGTATGTTGTTGAAATTTGAAATACAAAATTCAACAGTGACTTATATTTATAAGACCACTCAATGTCCGTGCCGAATTTGGGTGCATAAGTTATCCAATTTTCATCGGATTGTGACGAAAGGGGGTTTACATATATACCCGAGGTGGTGGGTATCCGAACTTAATGCCTTTTTACTTGTTTTTTTTTTTTTTGTCAACTGATCCTCTAGCTTTGATCGCACTCAACCTCGACCTCAAGTATCGTCTCAGGTATCCCATCGGAAACCTCTTCCCTTCCTTCCGATAGGAAACCTATCGTCGCCACGATTATACCGCGATGGTATGACCTGCTCCTATTCTCATAGTTAGGAGTTTCATAGTCGCAGTGATTGCCTCCGACTTAATGGGTATGTCTATGGGTTGGATATCTAGAATAGTCTCGAGTGCCTTAGTGGGCGTGTTTCTCGTCGCTCCGCCTATGCCAAGTCAAAATGTTTTCTGAACCTGTTTTATAATCTTAAAGTTGCACTTTTCTCCATCGCGGCCCACCAAACTACTGAGCCGCAACTAAGCATTGGTCTAATTATGCTTCTGTAGAGCCAAGCCCCATTTCAAGCCTGCGGCCCATCTACATAATGGCCAACATCTGTGAACCTTCTCGGTACGCTCCTGAATATGACACTTCAAGTTCAGTTTCCCGTCCAAGATCACCCCTGAGTATTTGACCTTGTCAGATATCGAATTCGATCTATTGAGGAAACGTGGTTAAGACCCCTAGGTCTAGCCCAATCGTATGACATCTGTAGGACCCTTTCGGCCCTTCTGCATAGCTGATTCGGATCCTTACCCTTTAGAAGTATTATAACATAGTTCAAAACCCTCATCAGGCAGCATCCGTAATAGGTTATTTATGATGGCCACTCATAGAAGTGGCGATAAAATACATCCCTGTGGCATGCCCTATGGCTCTCTCTTCCTTATATTTATGTCTTGGGTTGGGATCCACAATTTACCCACCTATTCCTTAGCATATGGTTTATCCAGACTCTAAGATCCTGGTCCACCCGGTACTGGACTAAGGATTGGAACAGTGTGTCGGTCTACACATTGTTAAAAGCCCCTTCGATATCAATGCAACCACCAATGTGTACGTCTTGGCATCGAAGGATTATTCTATTTTATGCACAACCTCATGAAAGGGCAGTCTCCACCGACTTTCCCTTGACATAGGCATGCTGTTTAAATTTGAGCAGTTCGCAGGATGTCCTTCTCTTTACCATGGTGTCAATAAGTTGCATGGGTTTGAGTAGAATGGACGAATGGCTTATAGGTCTGTAGGCCATTGGTTGGGTATAAATATCACCATTGCCTCCTGCCAGGCTTTCGGAGCATAAGCAAGTCCACGCTGTGAAAATACAGTTCAATTTTCGCGTACTCTTTCCAACATTTCGGGCGGTATTTCACTAATAAATGCTTTAATACTATCTTCCAATGCGTCAATTGAAGCAGGCTTGTCTGTATAGACATGAGTTTTAACATAGACATGGCTAAATCGTCTTAAAATGTCAGGACTTGTTTGTTGTGTCTCAGATGAATATTTCGATGTGCTACAAACGGAATGATGTTACAAACGGAATGGTGGAGGATATAAAAATTGTAATTAATAGGGTTGCCTATATTTTTCATAGAAATTTCTTCTTTAGAGAAATTTTCTCTAAACTTTGTGTTAGAGAAAATTTTATAAAAATTAACATTTTTTTATTGTTGGAAAATTTCATGGAAACTTCGTATTATAAGAAAATTTCGTAGACATTTTTAATGTGTTTCAAACATTTTTTTTAATTTTTCAGATCGTGTCCTCCTCACCCGCTTCTATTACTGCATGCAAAAAGATGTAGAGAAAACCCAAAAGTTACTCGAGACAAATTACTCCATGCGATTTGACAACGCCTACATTTTTGCAGATCGTGATCCCACGGATGAAGACACCGAAAATACACTTGCCTTTGCGTAAGTTACTTGTACCATGGAAGAGCTGAATACTTTTTCATTCGTCGTATGTTTTCTTGCAGAGACATTATTCCACTGCCAGGTCTGACGCCGCAAAGTTATCGTGTAATGATACATCGTATAAACAGCTCAGATCCAAAAATGGTAAACAGTCCCTTCTTGAAATGTAAATAAATTTAAATGTGATATCCAATCTACAGATCCACCATGCCCAAGACACCAAGACTTATATGTTGCTAGCCGATACACGTTTTAGTCTTCCCGATGCAGTAATCGATGGCGTGCCTGTGCTAGCTAAGGGCGATGTTCATGTAACTGATATGGCCTGCCACACCATGGGTCATATGCGTCAAATGTCATTTAGAGTTCTACGAGCAATGGTTAAATTCCTGCAAGAGGCCTATCCCATACGGATAAGAGCCATTCATCTGATCAACTGTCCATCGTATATGAATAAAATTATGTCAATCATTAGGCCCTTTGTAAACAAAAGGGTGTTTGAGGTGGTAAGTTGAAATTCATAACTAAAAGAAAATCATTAAAAAAAACTAAATTTCTAGGAAATTTACTCTAAGAGCCAAATTTCTCTGAAGACAAAATTTCTATGAAACTTTAATAAAATTTTCTTTAAATACAAAATTTCTATGAAATGCTCTAAAGACAAAATGTCTCTGGAGTTTCATGACTCGGATCTTCCAAGTTAAAAGTTTAAGTGTTTTTAAACTCCCATGTCTCCTCTCTGCCCATCATTCTACCTTGGTCGTCTATTTCGTTCTTTGCTACTTCTAAACTTACCTAAAATCGCCGTGGACTAAAAGTCATATTAAACATAAACAAATGATAAATCATCCTATTTCATTATAACTCCACTACCATATCCATAGTTATACCAAATAGTCTTGTCTGGATCACATTATATTCAGGACCCAAGACCAAGTAAATCAGGCAATAAATCCGCTATTTGTTGGATTAGGAACCTAAATTGCTACATCGGTCTATATGGCAGCTATATCTTTATAGTCGGATCTGGATCATAATTGGATCGGATGTCGGAAGGCTTAAAACAACTGACTACCTCAAATTTCAATGAAATCGGATAAAAAAATAAAGCTTTTATGGGCATATATTGGCAGACCCTTAATCGGCAGATCGGTCTACATGGCAACTATTGGGTTGCCCAAAAAGTAATTGCGGATTTTTTAAAAGAAAGTAAATGCATTTTTAATAAAACTTAGAATGAACTTTAATCAAATATACTTTTTTTACACTTATTTCTAAAGCAAGCTAAAAGTAACAGCTGATAACTGACAGAAGAAAGAATGCAATTACAGAGTTACAAGATGTGAAAACATTTGTCAATGCCGACTATATGAAAAATCCGCAATTACTTTTTGGGCAACCCAATATATCTATATGCCATCTATATATAGTCCGATCTTAATCATATTTGGGTCAGATGGCGGAAGGCTTAAAACTACTCTTATATTAAAATTTGAGCGAAATCACACATCGGTCTATATTGCAGCTATATCAAAATACAGTCCGAACTGAACCATATTTGAGTCGGATATCGGGAGGCTTAAAACCACTCACTGTTTCAAATTTCAGCGAAATCGGGTAATAAATGCAGCTTTTATGGGCTTCAGTACCTTAATTGACAGATCGGTATATATGGCAGCTATATCTAAATATAGTGGGATCTGAAACATATCTGGGTCAAATGTCGGGAAGCTTAAAATAACTCACTGTTTTAAACTTCAAAGAGATATCTCTACCCATTGTCACACGGCATATTTTTTACTGTTTTTTTTTTATATCCCACTGTGCACTGCGCAAAAAAAAAATTTTTTTTGTTGTCGCCGGGATTTGAACCCATGCGTTCTGTGCTTTAGACGTACGCTTTTATATGTGAAATATATCAGATTATGGACCGATTTGGACCATACTTGGCACGGCTATAGTCATAGCAAAACTTTACGTGCAAAATTTATGACCAATAGGAACATTATTGCGTACGCCCTCTAGAGGCTGAAGAAATAAAATTGGGAATTCGGTTTATATGGCAGCTGTATCAAGTTATAGACCGATTTGGAGCCATAACTGGCACTGTTGTTGGAAGTCGTAACAAATCGTCACTTGCAAAATTTCAACCAAATCGAATAACAACAGCGCCCTCTAGGGGCTCAAGAAGTTAAACAGCAAATCGGTTTATATGGCAGCTATATCAGGTAATACACAGTATTGGAACCTTAGCTGGCAATGTTGTTGAAACTCAAAACAAAACACCCCTTACAAAATTTGAGCCAATTCGAATAAGAACTGTGCCCTCTAGAGGCTCAAGAAGTCAAGCTCCGAGATCGGTTTATATGGCGATTATACCAAAACATGGATCGATATGACTTGTGTATAATCCCTACCGACCTAGTCTAGTAGAACGCATTTGTACAAAATTTCAGCGTCTAGCTTAACTCCTTCGAATGTTAAAGAGCTTTCCATAAACAGACAGACGGAGGGATATAGCTTAACCGAATAAAATGTCAAGACGATCTAAAATATGTATACTTTGTTGGATCTCAGATCAATATTTTGTGTGTTACAAACGATATGACGAAATAAGTATACCCCCATCCAATGGTGAAGGGTAAAAAAAATGGGTTTAAAAACTATGCGCCAATAAAGTATGCCAAAAGAAACTCTAATCGATGAGAATTTCCTACAGTCAGCCAATTAAGGCCTCTGCAGTCCAGAGAGTCGAGAGCAAGGCGATGGACAAAAGGTGCTCGTTAATCCCTAACTGATCTTCATCCCCTTAGGCAAACCCACCAACAGTCCGTTTTCCCATGGCAAACGGTTGCTCTTACCGGATTGAACCGATGGGGTCCTCCATCAGCAAGGGCTGCCGCCTCAGCGCACAACACACCGCTACAACAACAACAATCAGTGTCCAGCGCATCGTCAACTATCTAATATTGAAAAGTTAAAACCTCTATCACAAACCCGGAGTCAGTTGCCTATTTTGAGTCTAGATAAATGTCATATATACCGAAGGTCCAGAAAAGAGCGGGTTGTCTTCGATCACCTCTCTGCCTTCCACCATCTTCATATTGTCCAAGACCTGTTTATGAAAACACTTCTTACATCTGAAGAACTATACCAGGTCTGTGTCTCTGATGCTTATACCAAGCTCTAAAATTAGCTAAATAAGCAGTATTTTCTGTTGACAATGGGAAAGCAGCCATGACTGCTGCGTTAGCAGGTATTTGACCGTTGTTTTAGCAAATATTTGATTTTTTAACCACAAAATCTGTAAAAAAATATTAAGTTTACATGGTGACAAACCCATCATAAATGGAGCAGCAGACATTTTCAGCAAACAACAGATTTTTTAGCAGTCTTCTGCTATTCTAAAATAGCAAACATTTTGCTTTGGGTGTATAACAGTAGGATAAGTTAGGTAAGAATGTCCGTCCTTTATAGACTCACTTAGTCAATTTTAAGTCCACAGTAACGACAGACCAAGGCCCATGGTGGCCCGAGCACGCTATTAACTCGGCTATCAGGTGCCTAGTATAACAGTTAGGTTATTTTAGGTTTACGTGGCAATCCGCCATCAGACTCACTTAGACCTTTTTGTCCATTGTGATACCACTGGAACAGAAGAAGGAAGATGCCTTCTAGTTCTTACCATCGAATCGTCCAGATCGCTTTAAAAAGCCCAACAATTTGCGAATGTTCACATCTGCTAATCAGACAGGTTGTCAAAGAAATGGGAACTCCTTCTGACTGATAGTGCGGGCCACACACAGAAGGTGTTCTATAGTCAAAAGTCGTTACTGGCAACCTTCAGTCTGTCAGCATGTTTTCCGATTAGACAGTGAGATGTCATGACGGACACAATGACTGAGACGTCTGTTCTTGCCAGTGGCAGACAGCAAAGCGGTAGACCTCTTCAAGTCTAGATTAGGCCAGATAGTGAATATTGAACTGTTCAGCAATCTCGTTGAAAGATCTGCTACAGACGAGGGAGGTTTTAGTGATCAGAAATACGTTCTCCAGGGATTTAATGGCTGCCTGGCTGTCTGAGAAGATATTTATGCCAATCGTCGTAATGACGTTATATCTTAGCCATTCGACCACTTCCTTAATTGCAAGATGGTGTCGTCCTCAGTGCGACTGTGATGCACAAACAAACCAACCTTTGGATCCGGTTGACTATTGAATAGAAGATGGACTTTTAAAACACCGTCCACCAGACCACAACACCATATAGCATTATAGATCTGACATCTGCAGTATATACCCAATACATGATGCGCTGTTTAAACCCCCAACTTTTGCCAATGGCGCCCTTGCAGGTGTATAGGGCAAGAACTGCCTTTTCCAAAATGTTAGATTTGAAGTTCAATTTCCTTTCCAGCAAAACACCCAGGTATTTTGCGCTTTCTGTAAATGGAACATTCCTCCCCCCCAATCAGGCAGGCGTAACTGTAGATAACTTGTATCTTCGGCTAGTATAACAGTAACTATTGCTCAAATAGCATAAAATTTAACTATGAACAGATAATCGACAGCGCTATTGCTATTATCAGCAGATTTTTTTCTATGACTATAGAGAAAGAATTCAAAGAAGTTTTTACTAAAGCCACACCAGGAAGGTCAAAGCAGATGGAAGTCTAATTGATACATGTCTTGCTAAGAAGGTCGAATCCGAGTATTTCAATCTGGTACGGCAAGAGTTAGAAAGGCCATGAGATGTCGGCATAAGACTTCTTGAGGGGACTCTGTTTGGATGCAGCAAAATGATTGCAACAACCCAATAAAATATCCCATAAAGCGAGAGAAACATTAAAATGGCTGCGAACATGTCCCAATACTTTGGGAATTGGTATCCGTGTTAAGTTTGTTATGCTACAAAGCGGGGTTCATTGTAGGCCTATGGTCTGCTCTACGGAGTTCGGACCCATGCATAATTACACCCTAATGGCTGCCTATCAGGTCGGTGCTCAATCTCCCGATTTGACTTCTTGGGCCACTAGAGAACTCAATTATTATCCGAAAACATTCAAATGAAATCCAAAGTTGAGGATATTTTAGATGCGTCCGAGCCGAACTTACTCCACTTTTACTTGTTTTCATTCGTTTCTTGCTCATTATTGAGAGCTTAAGAGAATTTTCTCCTCTTTCAGATGCATTTTCACACAGATGGCTTGGATGGTCTCTATGAACACATACCAAAAGAGATGTTGCCAGAAGAATATGGCGGTAATGCAGGCACAATACCAGAATTAAAGAAAAAAGTCGTTGCAACTATGATGGAAAAGAGGTATGATAATAACATTTATTAGCATTAACATATTTCTAATTTTTATATTTTCAACTTTTCCAGAGACTATTTAATGGATCCCGATTACTGGTCGAGGTAGGCACTATGGCACTGTTAAAAGGATTTTGTGATACCCACTATTGCTTGACCTGAATAGTATTTATGTAGTTTAGCTAAAATAGTTGATGATGAAGTTGATGACATATGATTTTATAAAAATTATATATAAATGGTTTCTCGTTATTAAAACAAATGGTTAAAAGTTAAAAAGAATAATGTCGAGTTTTTATATTTTTTCTAAAGAAACCATATTTTATTTCATTCCTTCGAAACATGTAATTCAAAGCCATCAGGCCCATAAAGAACCCTACGGGAAATGGGACAGGACCCAAACCTGTCACGGGATAGGTCCTCTCGTCCCCTTACATGAAAAAAACCTATCACTTTTATAAGGGTTTGTCGAAAAAAAAAAATGAAAAAAACCTATTTTATAAGGGTTTGTCGCTCGAGATGACGAATTGCCACCATTGTAAAACCGTAGGATAGGTTCTGGGACAGTTCGAAAAGGATAAGTGTACTTACTTAGCAAATATATTTAACGGATAAGCAATATTTAACAATAATTAAGCGACTTTTTAAAAAATAATTAGGTTAGATTGAAAAGGGGGTGCAGATCTTAATCTGCCACATGCCACTATGGACATACACCTAAGCCAGTAATCGGCTCTAAAAGCTAAAAAGTAATCTCTAAAAAGAAAATTTTAAGTTAGGAATTCCGTGCTACTTACAAAATTCTTAATTGTTTTCAATGCCACTCCCCTAAGTTGGTTCATGTCTGGTATTGTGTCTCCACCTAAGTGCCGGTATCTGTTAGACGCGAAAACCAGGCAATGACAAAGGAAATACTTCAATGTCTCATCATCTTCCACATGCTATCACTTGCCGC
Source organism: Stomoxys calcitrans (assembly GCF_963082655.1). NCBI lineage: Eukaryota > Metazoa > Arthropoda > Insecta > Diptera > Muscidae > Stomoxys > Stomoxys calcitrans. The sequence goes on along the minus strand of NC_081555.1, from coordinate 26,829,915 downwards.
TCCGATTTTACATAAGTGCGCTCGTAGTCCTATGTGTCCCGTTATGATACCGAAGGCTATACTGGCCTCCTTCTTCGTCCTCTCACTATCTGGATTCCCCCATAGGATTTTCGCCTACCGACCGACCGTTTCGCTGTTCCACAGTGTTGCATGCGCATTCGTCGCCCACGCCCTTGACTCGGACTGCGTCGACCCGAAAGGCTTCGGGTTAACCATGTTTATTAACGGCAGTCCTCTGGCCTTCACCGCCAAATCATCTGCCCTTTAATTCCCCTTTACTCCGTTATGGTCCGGCACCCAAACGATGCGGATTTTGCCACCTTCAGAGAAGGCGCTAATCTCCTTCTTACACTGTAAGACTGTTCGTGACTTTACCGTCCTAGTTGTTATTGCCCTTATGGCCATTTTATTGTCCGTAAAGATATTCAAACTCGACGTCCTTGCGTTACAACCACAGCACCTCATGCATTCCGTGATCGCCCGTATCTCCGCCTGCTGGGCCGTATTATAGTCAGGCAGTCTAAAACAGATCTCAGCCACTGGGTTCTCAATGTAGACCGACAGGCCCATTCTGTCCTCTAGCTTTGATCCATCCGTGAAACATGATTTTTCAGATGGCAATACTAGGGTTGCGTCAACCCAAGACTGCCGCTAGCAGCAGTGCCTAGCACTCGACTTCAAGGTTCATCTCGGGTATACGATCGGGAATCCCTCCCCTTCCTTCCAGGTTTCCTATCTTCGCTTCGATTATACCGCGATGGTATGAGCTGCTCCCATCCTCAATCTATTCTGTCATCGCCTAAAGCCCCATAGCAGTGGCTGCCTCACATTTAATCTGTTTGTCAATGGGTCGAATATCTAGAATAGTCTCCAGTGCCCAAGTGGGAGTGGTCTTCATCGCACCCCCTATGCCAAAACAACATGTTCTCTGAACTTGTTGTATGGTCCAAACGTTGCATTTTTCTCCATAGCAGTCCACCAAACTACTGAGGTATAAGAAAGTATTGGTCTAATCACGCTCCTGTAGAGCCAGTGGACTATCCTCGGATTCAGGCCCCATTTCGAGACTACGACCCATCTACATAGTGCCCAACATCAGAGAGCCTTCTCAGTACGCTCCTGAATGTGACCCTTCAAATTCAGTTTCCTGTTCGACATCACACCTAAGTATTTGACCTTGTCAGTTATCGAAATCGTTTTATTGAGGAAACGTGGTGCGTCAAATTGGCCCACCTTCGTCTTCCTGGTGAACAGGCACTCTGGGATAACCTTGAGACCCCTGGGTCTAGCCCAGTCATATGCGATATGTAAGACCCGTTCGGTCCTTCTGCTAAGCTGATTCAGATCCTTACCCCTTAGAAGTATTATAACATCGTCTGCTTAGAAGACGGGTTCAAATCCCCCCTCAATCAGGATCTGTAATAGGTCATTTATGGTGGTCACCCATAGAAGTGGCGATAAAATGCCCCCGTGTGGCGTGCCTTGTGCAACTTTCTCCCTTATATTTATACCATGGGACACACAATTTATCCACCTATTCCTTAGCATATGGTTTATCTAGAGTCTAAGCACCCGGTCCACCCGGTACTGGTCTAAAGATTGGATCAAAGTGTCGGTCCGCACATTGTTAAAAGCCCCCTCGATGTCAATGCATACCGCCAATGTGTAAGTCTTGGCAATAGAAGAATTCTTCTGTTTTATGCACAACCTCGTGCAGGGCAGTCTCCACCGACCTTCCCTCGACATAGGTATGCTGTTTGTATTTGAGCAATTCGCTGGATGTCCTACTCTTTATCATGGTGTCCACAATACGTTCCATGGTTTTGAGTAGAAAGGACGTAAGGTCTGCAGGCCTTTGGTGTCGCATAACTTTCCTTGCCGGGCTTGGGTATAAACACCACCCATGCCTCCTGCCAGGCTTTCGGAGTATATGCAAGTCCTAGGCACCCTGTGAAAATACAGGTCAGATGAGGCGCCAGATATTCGGCATCTTTCTGTAGCAATGCCGGAAATATTCTATCAGGTCCGGGTGAGTTAAATGGTTTGAAGCTTCTCAAGGCTTCCTTGACCATAAACTTCTGAACTGATAAGCCTTCGATCAACCTCATTATTCCAAGATTCCGGTGTCTCCGTGAGTACCGTCCTATCCTGTGGAAAATACGTTTTCATTAAAAGCCTCAACATGTCCTTCACTGTCTCTGCTCTCGCTCCCATGTCGTCTACTAACGTTTAAGTTTGGACATGGGTTTTTGAGAAAAACTTTTTTGTCTTGGCGGCGTCATTGACGCTATCGACCTGTTCGCAGAAAAGCTTCCAGGAGGCACGTTTTGCCGCTCTAGTAATCTAATTGTATTTCTTGAGCCGTGTGTAATACACATCCCAATACATTTACTTACGCTTTTTTAATACGTGCTCTGCTAAAAAAGTCTGCGGACCTCTTTCCCAACATTGCGAATCTCCCCGGTCATCCAGGATTTTTTTGGGCTGATTTCGTTGCTCTTCCGCTTTTTTACGACGTGCTCTGTTAAAAAGTCTGCGGACCTCTTTCCCAAAATTGCGAATCTCCCCGATCATTCAGGGTTTTCTTGGGCTGATTTCGTTGCTCGAAGAGGACAACTATCTTCGAAAGAGTCCACTAGTGAAGTCGCAATCCTGTTGACATTGTCGTCAATGTCTTCTATGGTTGAACAATCTAAATTTTCTTGCCCAAGTCTTTTTCTGAATAGTCTTTCGAATTTTTTCCATTTGGATTTCAGCTTATTACGGAAGTTTATCGGATTCGGCGCTGGCCGTGCCATTCTAAACCTAATGTAGCGATGGTCTGAGAAGGAATGCTCCATGGAGACTCTCCAATTTTGAACCTCATGGCGAATCAGAAATCGCTATACGGGTAGCTGGTCAAATGCTTTTTAGCAACATCACACAGTTTGACTTACTTCAAAGAGTTCTTTGCTGTGCTATTCTTTGAATAGAAAGCATTGAAACAAAATGGTCTATAGCTGGACAATATCCTGCAATGGAATCTCAACTTTTATAGAATTAAAATTTGTGAAAAAAGTTTCTATTAAAATTAAACATTTAAAAATTTTTTTACAAAAATTAATTTTTGACTTAATTTTTTATAGAAACAAAATTTTTACTAAATGTTTTCTATAGAATAAAAAATTCTGGTACATTCTATATCATATAAAATTTTCTAATCATTATTTACCATCCCAAAATAAAAATAAAAAAAACTAATTTGACAACAATTTAGCAACACATGAGATGTTTCATTTCACATTTCCAAAAACACTCACCTTACAAAGGTAACCGACCGAAGTACATACATTAAAACTCTGATTGATGCATGCGTGAATAATAATAACAGCAACTCATCAAATATAATTAGACGATATCGATTAACTCCCTGTGGAAAATGAATATCATTTTCCATATAATTTAGCTAAAATGTTGGCAGTCAGATTATGGTAGTGAAACAAACCCGACCTAAATTTGTTGTAAAGTTGTCAAAGTACAAAAAAAAACACCACTTCTTATTTAGAAAGACATGGAGTTTATTGGAGACTCAGATCAAGAAAAGATCATTGATGATTTGCAAAAATGGTTTGAAGAGAACGATAAGTTGCCTAAGAAAATAAGTGAGTATCCAATACAAAATTGAATTTTCGGCAAGCTATATTAAAAAACAAATAAATAAAAAAAAATACGAAAAAATTACTATGGTAATGAAATGTCAACACTTTCGGGGCAGACAGATAATTTTTTATAAATTCTATGAAAAAAAAATCTTGTGCCTTGCAAAATTGTGAAGAAAAGTCTTCCTTACGCCAATTTTCCCACGGAAGCAGTAGTCTTAGCTGCCAGGATCCTAATCAAATCACTAAGACATAAGAGCTTGACACGTCAGCCATAAAGTGGTAAAATGCAAAATAGCTCAAGTCCAAATGTGAGTTTAAGCATTCATGCAAATGCAAATTTGCTCATGAACATCCCATTAAAGAACAGGGCCAAACTTCTAACATATCAATGTGTGCTGTCCTATTCAAGTTTAAGCTCAATGATAAGGGGCCTCCTTTTTATAGCCGTGTCCGAATGGCGTGCCGTAGTGCGACACCTCTTTATGGAGAAGTTTAACATGGCTGCCATAGCAAGTGGTACAGTACTTAAAAAATGTCGCAAGCATTAGGAGGGGATAACAACCGCTGAACATTTGTTTGATGTCAGGATTCGAATCCAGGCGTTCAGCGTCATAGGCGGGCATGCTAACCTCTGTGTTACTGTGGCCTCCGATTTATTCATCTGTCTGTCTATTGTTTGTCCGTCCGTCCGTCTGCTTACCAATTATCGTTGACCTCCGTCTGCAGGCCTACTGTCCGTCCGTCGAAAGATCTATCTTCCAAACAACTGTGGCTCTCGCCTCCGAATACTTTTAATTGGAATTGACTTCTTGAGCCCCAAATTGGACTGAAATTGTGCATCAAGACTTCTGTAATAACTACCAATTCCCATGCTAAGTACCATGTGAATCGGTCTGTAACCTTATATGCAAATTCGCCCATGAACATTCCATTAAGAAACAGGGACAAACTTATCACATATCAATGAGTGCTGTCCGATTCAAGTTTAAAGCTCAATGATAAGGGGCCTTCTTTTTTTAGCCAAATCCGTAGGACGTGCCGCAGTGCGACACCTCTTTGTGGAGAAGTTTTTACATGGCTTCTATGCATGGCATAGTACCTCACAAAGGCAGCCAACATTAGGAGGGCAAAACCACCGCTGAAATTTTCTTCCTATGTTCTCGACAGGATTCGAACATAGGCGTTCAGCGTCATAGGTGAACATGCTAGCCTCTGAACAACGGTGTCCATAGCCACATATAGCTCCCATACAAACCCATCTCCCCATTTGACTTCGTCACCCTCCAGAGAATGTAATTCTTATCCGATTTAAATAAAATAATACAAGTCGCATTATTTTGTTGTGCTGTTCAGTCTTCGAATTTCATGTTGATGCTCGGCGATTGGGTATACTAACAACGAGGTGCGGCAGATATAGTCTCTCAAGCGTCTTGTCTACTGATGAGAAAATAGTGATCGGTCTGTACGACTGCCCCTTGCTCGAGTCCTTTTCAGGTGTTACTCTGCCCATTTTCCAGACATCGGGTCATATAAGAGTGTTCAAAGGCCGGTTGAGGACAATTGTAAGGTACTCGACTCAAGGTAGATCCAGATTTTTAAGATCAGTGTAGAGATTTCATCGGGGCACAACGCTTTGGATGACTTGACATCCCGGATGACTTTCGTAACTTCATCCACGGTATATTGTCATGGCTGTCCATCGGCTCGGATACGACGAAAAGCCATAACAAACCACTACATGCTCAATTTCAGCTAAATCGGACAAAAATTGCGGCTTGTAAGGGCTCAAGAAGTCAAATCGGGAGATCGGTTTATATGGGAGCTATATCAAGCTATTGACCGATTTGAACCGACCTTGGAACAGTTGTTGGAAGTCATAACGGAACACCATATGCAAAATTTCAGCAAAATCGGAAAAAAATTGCGGCTTTTAAGGGCTCAAGAAGTCAAATTGGGAGATCGGTTTTTATGGTAGCTATATCAGGCTATTGACCGATTTGAACCGATCTTGGAACAGTTGTTGGAAGTCAGAACAGAATATTACATGCAAAATTTCAGCCAAAGCGGACAAAAAATGCCGCTTCCAGTGGCTCAAGAAGTCAAATCGGGAGATCGGTTTATATGGGAGCTATATCTAAATCTGAACAGATTTTGCCCAATTGCAATCCCCAACGACCTACATCAATATTAAGTATCTGTGCGAAATTTCAAGCGGATTGCTTTACGTATTCGACCGTTATCGTGATTTCGACAGACGGACGGACGGGCATGGCTAGATCGACTCAAGAATATATATACCTTACGGGTCTTAGACGAATATTTCGAGGTGTTACAAACGGAATGACTAAATAAGTATACCCCCATCCTATGGTGATGGGCATAAAAATTACGGCTTGCTAGGATTTATGACTCAGGAGATCCGGGGATCAAATGGAAATGTCTCGTAGTCCTAGTAGGACCATTCTCATTCACCTAGGGGAGAATGCCATGAAACTTGGGGCGCATTAAAATCTCATAGAATCAGGCGATTGTGGTCAAACTTTTCACATATCTATGTGTGCTGTGCGATTCAAGTTTTAAACTCAATGATAAGTGACCTCCTTTTTATGGGCGAGTCAAAAGAGGAGTGCTGCAACACCTCTTTGGGCAGAATTTTTTACATGTTTAGATATAGCTCCCATATAAAACGATCTCCCGATTGTATTTTTTGAGCCTCTAGAGGGCGCAATTATAATGCGATTCGGCTCAAATTTGCACGATGGTTTTTCTTATGACCTCCAACATTTACGAGTATGTCAAGTATGGTCTCAGTGGGTCCATAACTTGATTTAAATCCATTTAAATCCCTCTCCCGATTTTACTACTTGAGCCTAATCCGATTTGGCAATATGCACGGTGAATTCTACTGTGACATCTATACCAAATATGATCCAAATCGGTCGGAAACATGATACAGCTCCCATACTAACCGAACCCTCGATTTGAAATTTTGAGCGCATACAGGAAGCAATTCTTATACACTCTCATATGGTAAAGAGAAACCATGCAAAGAACTTGCCAAATGCAATCTATGGCATATAAGATTGCTAGTTTTATTTTTTGACTTCCAGCTGAGTCTTTTCCAATGTTTTTAGCTGAAGACAAAACTTTTCCCATATCCACTTTATTTTTATAATTTCATTACAGATCGCTTACTCTTGACACGTTTCTATTACTGCATGTTCAAAGATGTAGAAGAAACCAAAAACTTGATTGAAATCAACTATGCCATGAGACAAAGGGCACCCACCATTTTTATAACACGTGATCCTACGGATGAAGACACTCAAAATTCTGCTGCATATGCGTAAGTATGGTCACACCATAAAATCCAATCAATTTACAAATAATTTTACAAATATAAAAACTTAAAGCGACATGGTACTATTGCCAGGAATGACACCAGACAACTGTCGAGTCTCATTATTATATATAAATAATCCGGATCCAAAAATGGTAAATATAAGAATTATGATTATTATACCCACCACCATAGGATGGGTGCATACTTACTTTGTCATTCCGTTTGTAAACCATAGAAATATTGATCAGAGACCCTATAACTATAAATATTCTTATTCATCTTGCCTAGAGATGTAAACGTGAATGAATTTCCACTCATGCTCACGAGACAAAAAAAAAATTATTCACGCACGACTTTTTTATGTCGACTAACGCACAACTCACAAAAAAAATCACGAATTACGACAAAATCATGACTTGCGAATAATGATTAAAAAATATCTTTCCATGAAGCAGATAATATTTTTTTTGCAAACGTCGACGAAAATAATGAGGAAAATGGGCGAAAAATTAGTACTCTGCTTATAGCGGGTAACTCAAAAAAAAAAACATAGTGGCAACCCTTAAAACCATTATGGCTGCCATTGCCGTCATCATTTTCATTTGTTTCCTTGGTTTAGATCAGTGTTGGACACATGTGGTAGTGTGAGTAATATTTCCAAGCTCATGGGCTTATGTTCTTGTGCACGTACACAAATTTTTGCAATAGTGTGTGTGTATTTGCCAGACACTAGATTAAATAGTTAGTGTTTCTTTATTTATTTCCGAAAAAATAAATTAAATATAGAAAACAGCAGGTAAAATAACGTATTTTGATTTGGAGACAAAAAACATTTGATTGCTGTCAAATTTTGCTCGCGAAACAATTAAAAATGTTTACGACTTTTCCGAATGCAGAATAGAAAACCAACCGTAAGTCGTTATTTTCTTAAGAGTCGTGATATCTCTTGGTTCGTGATTTCCTCGTGGTTCGTGATAAGCGATGTAAGTTGTGAATGACGCTCACGCACGATCCCGTGATTAGATTTGAATCTCACTCACGAATCACGACATGACTACTCACGACCCATGTATACACCTCTAATCTTGGCATTCGGAGTCCGTTTAGCCATAGTTCGACCTCCTTCTGTCCGTCTGTCCTTCTGTCCCTCTGTACTTCTGTCCGTCCGCATTTGTTCGTTCGCGCTTCTATTCGTCCGAACTTCTGTCCGTCCATCCTTCTGTTCACCCGTATTTCTGTCCATCCATCCTATTGTCCGTCCATCCTTCTTTTTGTCCGTCTAACCTTCTGTCCGTGTATCCATCTGTCCGTCCGTCCTTCCCTCTGTCTGCCCTTCCCTCACTCCGCCCGTCCTTCTGTCCGTCCTACATTTTGTCTATCCTTCCTTTTGACAGTCGTTCCATCCGTCCTTCTGTCCGTCCGTGATTCTATCCTTCCGTCTTTCTGTCCATCCGTTCTTCTGTTCGTCCGAACTGCTGTCCGTCCATTTTTCTGTTCATCCGTCCTTCTGTCCGTCCATCCTATTGTCAGTCCACCCATCTGTCCGTCCATCCTTCTGTCCGTCTATTTTTCTTTCTGTTCGTCTATCCTTCTGTCCTATTGTTCGTCTATCCTTCTATCCTATTGTCCGTCCATCCTATTGTCCTCAACCCCTCTATCCGTCCATCCTTCTTTCTGTCGGTCTTTCCTTCTGTCCATCCTTCATTTTTTGTGTCCGTCCATCCTTCTGACCGTCCATCCTTTTGTCCGTCTATTATTTTGTCCGTCTATCCTTCTGTCCATCTACCCATCTGTTTGTGTATGTTTCTGTCCTTCCCTCTTTCCTCCTTCCCTTTCTCCATCTTTTTGTCCGTCCTTCCCTCTCTCCCTTCTTCTGTCCGTCCCTCCTTCTGTCCATCCTACCTTCTGTACATCCCTCCTTTTGTCTGTCGGTCCATCCGTCCTTCCTTCTATCCTTCCGTCTTTCTGTCCGTCCGCTCTTCTGTTCGTTCGCACTTCTTCTGTCTGTCGCTAGACAAGAATGTGACATAACTATGAACCAAATCCGCCTATGCCTCTGTGCATCCGTACTTCTGTCCGCCCATCCTTCTGTCTGTCCGTCCTTCCTATTGTCTGTCAGTCCGTGCTGCACTTCTTTTGTCTGTCGGTGGACAAGAATGTGACTAAGACAAGCATAATCCAAATCCTTCTGTTCGTCTATCCCTCTGTCCATCCGTCTTTCTGGTGATCCGATTTTCTTTTAGTCCGTTTTTCCTTCTGTCCATCCTTCCCTCTGATCGTCCGTCCTTCTGTCGGCCCGTACTTCTGCCCGCCTGTCTGTCATTGGAAACCAACTTTCGAACGAGTTAAGGTAGCCGCTCTAAATTTCCCACAAATGCTTCTTATTGATAAAGGTCGGTTGAAATTAAACGATTACTCTTCTTGAGCTCTTAAAAACCCTAATTTTTATTAGATTTGCCTGAAATTCCGCAAAACGTGTTTTGTTACGACTTTTGTTTTTACGACAGATGTGCTAAGTATCGGTACGAAACCTGATATACCTCTCATATAAACCAATCTGCCGATTTCTCTTCTTGAACCTCTAGAAGGCGTAATTCTTATCCGATTTGGCTTAAATTTTGCATAGTGACTTTTCCTTAAACCTTTAACGTGTCAAATATGATCTGAATCACTACATAATCTGATATAGCACCCATTTAAACCGATCTCCCGATTTTACTTCTTGAACCCCTAAAGGGCGCAATTCTTGTCCGATTTGGTTGAAGTTCTGCACATATATGGCAGCATACGCGCCAAATAGGATCAGAACTGGTACATAGCTTGATAAAGCTCCCATATATACCAATCTCCCGATGTTACTTTTGGGCGAATTTCTTTTCCGACTTGACTGAAGTTTTGTAGAGCGACTTCTTCCAAAACCACCAAAATGCGTACCATATATGGTCTAAATCGTCACAAAATCTAATATAGTTCCCATTTGAACCGATCGACCAATTTTATTTCTTTAGTCCCTATAGGGCGCAATCCCTATACGATTTGGTTGAAATTCTGCACAATGGTCTCAACAACCAAGCCAAGAATGGCCCGAATCAGTTCATAACTTGATAAAGCTTCAATAGCAAAGCAATTTTTATCCACTATCCTTTGTTGGCCTAAAACCAGATACGGGGCTAGGAAACAAATAAATTTTCGCTTATTTACTTATTTTAACTTTTTTTAAACAGATGCATCATGCCCAAGATATCAAGGCCTATTTTATGGTCACCGATTATCGCTTTTCCATGCCTGACATGATAACAAGTGAGGGCAAAGCACTGCTGGCAGAGGGAGAAATCAAAATTATCGATATGAAGCACTTTACGCTGAAGCATATACCACGTTTATCGATATGGGCTTTGCGAACGACCATCAAATATTTGCAAGAAGCTTATCCGGTGCGCATTAAAAGCATCCACATTGTTAATTGTCCACCGTATATGAATAAAATAATAGCCATTGTTAGGCCATTTATCAGTCAAAGAGTTTTTGAATTGGTAAGTAGCACCACCCAGATGTGCCTCAACAATGGACTTATTTTTAGAATATAGACAGTGGAACATGGAAAAGGGCATTAAACCCTTTTAGCAAATTTAATTGAGTACCTTCTTTTTTTCTTAGATACACTTTCATACAGATGATTTAGAGAGACTATACGATCATGTTCCCAGGCAAATGTTGGTTGAGGAACATGGAGGTCAAGCTGGTAAAATATCGGATTATAAAGAGGAGCTTATACAATCTGTAACGGACAAGAGGTAGGTGTAATACTTATTAATAACAAGTAAAAGCGTGCTGAGTGCGACCGGGCCGAATCTTATCTAGCCTCCACCATGAATCGCATTTGTCAAGTTCTTTACACGGTATCCCTTTTTAGGCAAACAAAGGATTATGGATAAGAATAGCTATGCCTCCACCATGGATCGTATTTCTCAAGTTCTTTACACGGTATCCCTTTTTAGGCAAACAAAGGATTATGGATAAAAATTGCCTTGCCATTGAAGCTATATCAGGTCCATAACCTGATTCGGGCTTGCCAATCGGAAAAGAGATGGGTTTATATGGGAGCTATATCGGGTTATTGACCGATTCTAACCATATTTGGCACGTATTTTGAAAATCGTAGAAGTTGTTCTGCGAAATTTCAGCCAAATCAGACAAGAAATAAAATCGGGAGATCGGTTTATAAGGAAGCTATAGCAGATTATTGACCGATTCAGATCATATTCAGCACGTATGTTAGAGGTCATAGTGAAATTCACTGTGCAAAATTTCAGCTAAATCGGATAAGAATTGGGTTCTCTAGAGGCCCAAGAAGTATGACCGGGAGATCGGTTTATGTGGAAGATATATCAAGTTTTGAACAGATTCGGACTATGCTTAGAGGCTATAAAAGGAGTCACTGTACATAATTTCAGCCAAATCGAATAAGAATTGCGCCCTCTAGAGATGCAAATATGAACTGAAAACCAGTATATATGGGAGCTATGTCAAGTTTTAGACCGATTCTGTTTATATTCGCCACATCTTTTGACTCATAGAAAACGTCATAATACAAAATTTCAGCCAAATCGGTTAAGAATTGCGACCTCTAGAAGCTCAAGAAATTTAATCGGGAGACCGGTTTATATGGGAGCTATATCAGGGTTTGTATCTATTCGGACCATAGATAGCATATCTGTTGAATGTTATAGAAAACATCATAATACATAATTTCACCCGAATTGGTTAAGAATTGTGCCCTCTACATGCTCAAGAAATATAATCGGGAGATCGGTTTATATGGGAGCTGTATCAAAATAATACGGCCCATTTACAATCCCAACCGACTTGCCTTAACAGGAAGTATTTGTGCAAAATTTCAAGAACCTTGCTTTACTACTTCGAAAGTTAGCAGACAGACGGACGGACGAATGTCAAGAGGATCAAGAATATATATACACTAGCATACGCCCGGTCGCTTCGTTGCCCTCGATGGTATATCCAATATTAAAGGGTTACTGTATGGCAGTTTTAAGAGCAATCGGTTTATATGGGAGCTATATCAGGTTATAGACCGATTTGGACCGTATTTGGCACAGTTATTGGAAGTCATAACAGAATACACATACATGCAAAATTTTAAACAAATCAAAAAAAAAAAATTGCGGCTTCCAGGGGCTCAAGAAGTCAAATCGGGAAATCGGTTTATATGGGAGCTATATCAGGTTATACGCCGATTTGAACAGTACTTGGCACAGTTGTTGGAAATCGTAACAGAATACCAAATGCAAAATTTCAGCCAAAACAGACAAAAATTGCGGCTTCCAGGGAATCAAGAAATCAAATCGGGAGATCTGTTTATATGGGAGCTATATCTAAATCTGAACCGATATGGCCCATTTGCAATCCCCAGCAACCTACATCGATATCAAGTATCTGTGAAAAATTTCAAGCGGCTAGCTTTTCGCGTTCGACCTCTATCGTGCTTTCGACGGACGCACATGGCTAGATCGACTCAGAACGTCGATACGATCAAGAATTTATATACTTTATGGGGTATTAAACGAGTATTTCGTTAAAAACGCCATGACTAGATAATTGTATCCCCATCCTATGATGGTGGGTATAAAAAAACCTCCAGTCGGCCGACATCTACTGTCAATGTGTAACTGTACCGCAATTTTGAGATCTTTAGCTCAATCCGTATATAAAGTACCATTTTGTACGTTTAGTACCTAAATGTACAAATTTCAAAAAAATTATCTTTTAGTCATCTGGTACATACATCCAAGATGTACCTGTATCACAAATTTCTGAGTTGTAGCTCCTTCTGTAAAGAAAGAGCCATTTTGTACGTTTCAGTACCTAGATGTACAAATTAAAAAAAAAAAATCTAGTCATCCGGTACATACCGCCAAAATGTTCCTGTTCCCCAAATTGCAAAGTTGTAGCTCCGTCTGTAAGGAAAGTACCATTTTGTACGTTTATGTATCTAAATGTACAGACTCCAAAAAAAAAATCTTCTAGTCACCCGGTACATACTGCCGAGGAGTAAATGTATTGGAATTTTGAGATCTTTATCTCAACCCGCAAATAAAGTATCATTTTGTACGTTTTAGTATCTAAATGTACAAATATCAAACAATTCTTCTAGTCGCCCGGTGCATACTGTCAAGATGTACCTGTCTTCCAAATGTCAGATATTTAGCTCAATCCGTAAAGAAGGTACCAGTTTGTACGTTTTAGTACCTAAATGTACGAATATCAAAAAAATCCTCTAGTCGTCCGGTACAAACTGCCAAGATGTATTTGCATCCCAAATTTCAAAGCTGTAGCTCAATCTATAAAAAGTATCAAAGAGTACCAACTTCAGCACTTTCTTCCGTTTTCCACTCCTGGTACGATTTCAGCATTTCTTGTATGGTACAACTTATTGTATTTTCAATCATTTTTACCAAAATATTTAATTTTACCCGTCTCCGTTCACTCTAAAAGTATGTACGTTATTTGGTACTATTAAGTGCTTTTTGGTACCAAAATGTTAATAGTCAGCCAACATATATTTCCTAATTTGAACCTACATGTTAAATTTCAGAGCTCTAGTTTAAGTTCGTATAAAAATACTACATAGTACCAAATGCAGTACTAACGTACGTTTCTCCCGTTTCCAACACTAGTTTCCATATTTTTTTATCTACCCCCTTTATTACGCAACAATAATCATTTAAGCCAAAATTCGAAGTTCTAGCTCTAACCGCACGCCCTATGTTCATCTATTTCGTACCTTTTTTGGTACTTTTGTACCTATATATCCAAAAACTCATTTGGCCTCAAAATTGAGGTTGCCATAGAGTATCTAAGTTCCAAAATTTAAAACTCTAACTCAATTAACAAAACTAGGTACCAATTGCAGAACTAAACGTACTATTTATCCCACTTCCGGTAAGATTTTGGGAAATTTTTGTCACCAAATCTTTTTTTTTTTTCGAGAGACCAAAATCATAATTCTAGCCCAAACTGTTCCGTCAGGGCAAAAAGTCACCATCTCGTACTATTTGGTACTTTTTAGTACCTAAACGTACGAATATCACAAAATCCCGTCTTATCATGCGCCTACGATCCAAGACCCACCTTCATGACAAGTTTCATGGTTCTAGCTTTAGCCGTTTTGGGCTGGGCGTTGATTAGTCAGCCAATCAGTCACTCAACTGTTTTATATATATAGATTATGGGGTCGCAGATCAATATTTCAAGGTGTCAAAAACGGTATAACGAAATTAGTGTGCCCCCATCCTATGGTATAAAAATAAAGTTAAAAATAATCTTAATACAACTTTTTGGCCTACAGAATTAATTTTTGCCTTTTAAAATAATTTTTGTGTTTTTTACTTTGAATATTTGCAGAGAATATCTTATGGATCTCGATTACTGGAAGGTCTAAAAATGCCACTACAGTTGTAGCTCTGGTAAAAACCTTTAAAAATTTGCTGTTTTTAAAATTATAGTTTTGAGAAAACTAACATAATTTAATAAAAATAAAAGGAAACTTATGGTCCTATATGAGATTAAGGACCTATTTGAACCATACCTAGTAAAGATGTTGGAAGTCATAGCATTAGTCATCACGCAATATTTTAGCTAAATAAATCTCATGAGAATTCTGCCATCCAGGGGCTCGAGAGGACAAAATCGAGAGTTCGATTATGTATGGGAACTATATGAGTTTAGGGATCTATTTGAAAGTCGTCGTGCAAAATTTCAGCTATATAAAGATCATAGGAATTATGTCCTCCAGTTGCTCAAGAAGACAAAATCGTAAAATCGAGAGATCTTATGAGAGCTTTATTAGTTTACTAACCGTTTCAGTCCACGCTTAGCATGGAAATTGAAAATTATAAACAAAATCTTTTCATTCATCTCTCAAAGGGGAGAGATTAGGGCTGTTAAAATTACTATAACTACATTTTTTTATATATTTTTTTTATTGTATTTTATTGTTCCTTGCGCCGATTACACCTCACCGACACCGACCAATGATGGAGGCGGTTCTGGCAAGCCGAACAGAACCAGGATCCAGTGTTCCTTTTTATCCCGGCATCGTCCAGAAGCGTACGGAAAAGGCACTCCGGGATGTGTTGCTCCCAGGACGAAAAAAGGACGAACACGTACAGCCCATGCCGATGAGGACTCCATCGGGACAATTCGGAGCGAACAAACGGCTGCCATGGGAATTTGTACATGGATATTGTTATGTCGCTGAAACTGTGTGTCTTTGTCTATTAACCGTCCTTGATCTCAGAATTTATGTGGATAATATGACAGTGCTTACGGCTTTGAATAAACTGCAAACTCATTTCGGTTCCCGGACTCGCGAGGAACGACGAGCGAACCAGTCACAGGTTCTCTATAAAAACTATTTGTCGAGCTACAAAACATAGAGGTAGAGGTGATAGCCAGTGCGGAGTCGATGGCATGATGGATGTCCTTATATCGCTGAGACTGTGTGTCAATGTCATAACGATAACTGCAAATGGAATCCCAGGAAGGTTTTTACCGGCCTTAAAACTCAGTATTTATTTTGTAAGCATGAAATAACCCAAATTTTTGGATACAAAGGTGGTGAAGTCGAAGTTCGTATTTGAAATCTCTGAAAAAACTTCAAATACAAATTTGTCCTCGAACATTTCATTAAGGAATAGATAGCAAACATCTCAGATTTCAATAAATTCTGGGTCATTCAATTCTAAGCTCAAAGGACCTCCTTTTTAAAGCCGAGCGCGAACGGCGTTCCGCAGGCCCTCACTTCTTTGGGAAAAAATTTTTACATTGTACTATTATGCAATTTACCTGGCATAGGAGGGGTTAACCACCACTTGCAAATTTCTGATGTTATCGCCAGGATTCAAAACCACATGCATAACATTATAAGCGGACATGATAACTTCAGCGCCAAGGTGGTCTCAAATAAACTCTAGGTTCATGAGGAGGAGATAACCACCACATACAAATTTTCTGATGTTATCGCCAGGATTCAAACCCAGATGCACAACATCATAAGCGGACATGATAACCTCTGTGCCACAGTGGCCTCAAATAAACTCTAGGCTCATGATATTGCGCTGACTTTGATTCCACGACTCGCTAGTAACAACGAGCGAACCAGTCGCCGCTCTTATATTCGTAGCATCTGCCAGCTACTGAACGTAGAGGTAGAGGTGATGGCCAGTGCAAAGTCAATGGCAAGAGGGGAATTTGTAGATGGATGACTGACTGCCACGATAACCTGACTTACCGCCGAACCTATATGTGCAAATAAGTTACCGGCTCTCGATAAGAGTTCACTGGTCAATTTGACAGGAAATCATGCAGTTAACTTAAGCGATGCCCTCCTATGTAATCGACTGGGGTAGGAAGGTCTATTTCAGTGGACTTAGTCTTTTCGAATATTCCATTGTATTTGCCTAACTTTATCTTATAGATGTCTAATTTTGTAAACCGTAGTGTTGATAAATCTTAGCTCATATTATTGCATTTCATTTAATTTCTTTATTTTTTTTTATACTTGTGTCAATAAACTAGAAATTTAACTTTTTCCAATATACCTAACAATCTTCATATTTTTTAACCATACAGCGTTTGAATTGTATGTTAAGTCTTAGTCTTAGTCTTTTCGAATATTCCATTGTATTTGCCTAACTTTATCTTATAGATGTCTAATTTTGTAAACCGTAGTGTTGATAAATCTTAGCTCATATTATTGCATTTCATTTAATTTCTTTATTTTTTTTTATACTTGTGTCAATAAACTAGAAATTTAACTTTTTCCAATATACCTAACAATCTTCATATTTTTTAACCATACAGCGTTTGAATTGTTTGTTAATTGTATGTTCGAATATTCCATTGTATTTGCCTAACTTTATCTTATAGATGTCTAATTTTGTAAACCGTAGTGTTGATAAATCTTAGCTCATATTATTGCATTTCATTTAATTTCTTTATTTTTTTTTTTATACTTGTGTCAATAAACTAGAAATTTAACTTTTTCCAATATACCTAACAATCTTCATATTTTTTAACCATACAGCGTTTGAATTGTATGTTAAGCCATTCACAATTAAGGTCATTCACAATAATTCATGTTGAGATGTCAAAGGCAACTAAGCATCAACTGTGGTGAATTGAGCTCATCTCTCAATCTCTCTCTTTGTATGTGTTTGTGTGTAAATGACACCAAAACTATATCACATGGGTTACGAAATAAGAGATTTTGACCATAGCTGTTTTGAATCAACGTAAACACGTTCAATTGACCAGCAGAAAAAATTACCACCAGCTAAAACATGAAAATGCATTGAAGCGTATCTAAATATTTTAAACTTTTAGTGACTGTAGAAAAGATTATTTTTGTAAAATTAAAATTCAAAGCAAAAAAAAAAAATTGTCATTCCATACCATGCATGCTTGAAAAACAATAACTGAGACCGCTAAACAACGATAGACGGACAGACAGCAGCCAAAACAGCGTAACAAAGATGTCTCATTTCTAGGGAAATTTGAGAACACAGTAGTCTTTGTTGGTATGATTGAGCGTTTCATGCGCGCTCTGGCAAACGATTTGAGTTAGTAGACAGCGGTACTCCTTTGCAGAAATACGAAATACAACACAAAGCGCACAAGCTCTCCATATAAACCCAAAAATCAAACAAAATAAACAAACATAAAACTTCCAACGCTCGAATTGCAAGCACATAGTACAATTACCTATTTAAGGAAATTCATGAAAAGAAAAATTAAGCTAAAAAAATAGCAGAATTACATTGGAAATTAATTAAGTGAATGATTACAATTCATGTACATATATAATTTAAAGAAAACGCGTGTGCATTAAACAAATTCACAAAAAAAAACAAAGCTAAAAAATGCAGGCAATTGGTGATGCGGAACAAGAGAAGACCATCGATTACTTGCAAAAATGGTTTGAGGAGAACAAAAAGTTGCCAAACAAAATTGGTAAGCTTAGGTGAAAACCTAAATAACAAACAAACGTTTGTGTAGTGCAATTAAATATTACTTATAAGCCAAACTTTTTATGGCGTTTAATTTAACGTCGAAAGATTTCTTCATAGCAACAAAGATTTTTATACACACAAACACATATGTAATTACCAACATGTGCTAAGTGCATATAACGGAAAATTGCAATTACCGCCAAAAAATGAATGTCACCAACAATGATTATGCTTAACATATGGAAGAGAAATTGACTTTGATGTTATCGGTAATCGATAACAAAACAAATATGTACCCATTAACAGAGTTCAAGGTTACACAAAATAACTGTTATACGGAATTTAAGTAATGCAATATACCAAATTATTTTAAAATATATTGAGAAGGAAAAATTAACAAACGATACGGACCGTATCTTATATACCCTTCAACATGTATTGCATTTGTCAAGTTATTTGTCCCGTATCTTTTTATAGACAAAAAAAGATAATGGATAAGAATTGCTTTGCAACTTGAGCTATATCTGGTTATGGACCGAAACGGACAAGAAGTATAATGAGGAGATCGGTTAATATGGGAGCTATATTAGGTTATGGACCGATTCAGGCCATATTTGGCATATATGTTGAAGATCATAGAAGTTGTAATGCAAAATTTCTGCCAAATTAGGCAAGAACTGCGCCCTCTTGGGGCTGAAGAAGTCCAATCAGGAGATCGGTTTATATGGGAGCTATATCAGATTTTAGACCAATTCAGGCTATACTTAAATCGTCTGTTTGAGGTTATAGAAGAAGTAGTTGTACAAAATTACTGACAAATCGCACAAGAATTGCGCCCTCTAGAGGCCCAAGAACTATATTACTGAGATCGGTTTATAAGGGAGCTATGCCAGGTTAAAACCCTGTTTGGACCATACATGACATAGTTGCTGGAAGTCAAAAGAAAACACTTCATGCAAAATTGCAGCTAAATCGGATAAAAATTGCGCCACCTAGCGGCTCAAGAAGTTAAGATCCGAGATCCGTTTATAAAGAGCTTTATCAGATTATGAACCGATTTTAACTTAGCTTAAGAAGTATAATCGGGAGATCGGTTCATATGGGAGCTATATCAGATTATGAACTGATTCATACTATATTTGGCATGTATATTTGAGATCATAGAAACAGTGACTTGCAAAATTTCAGCCAAATCGGATCAGAATCACGCCCTCTAGAGGTTCAAGAAGTATAATCGGGTGATCGGTTTATGTGGATTTGAACCAATATGGACCATACTTGGAAAATCTGTTGAATGTCATAAAAAAAGTCATAATATAAAATTTCAGCCAAATCGGATAAGAATTTCGCCCTCAAGCGACTCAAGAAGTCAAGATCCGAGATCGGTTTATAGAAGACATTGTATAAAATTTCATACAAATCGGATAAGAATTGCGCCGTCTTGAGGCTCAAGAATTATATTCGGGAAATCGGTTGATAAGGGAGCTATGTCAAGTTATAAACCGATTTGGACCATACTTTACACGTATGTTTAAGGTTATAGAAGAAGTTGCTATGCAAAATTTCAGCCAAATCAGGCAAGAATTGCGCCCTATAGGGGCTTATGAAATAAAATCTGGAGGTCGGTTTATATGGGAGCTACGTCAGATTATGGACCGATTCAGACCACACGTATGTTTAAGGTTATAAAAGAAGTCGTTGTACAAAATTTCAGGCAAATCGCATAAAAATTGTGCAAAATTGCAAAATTGCAGCCACATCGGTTAATAATTGCGCTCTCTAGCGGCTCAAGAAATCAAGATCCGAGATCGGTTTATATAAGAGCTATATCACGTTACGAGTTTGGCTATACTTAGCATAGTTGTTGGAAGTCACAAGAAAACATGTCATGCAAAATTTCACACAAATCGGATGAAAATTGCGCCTTCCAGAGGTTCAAAAAGTCAAACCAGACCGCTTTATATGGCAGTTAAAACAAAACACGCATCGGTATAGCAGGTAATACCATCAGGGATAATCGAGGCAACGATAGGAAACTTGGATGGATTGGTAGAGGCTTCAGATCGCATAGCTGAGACTATACTTAAGTTCGAATGAGAGAAACTGATGGCAGCGGCACGGTCTGGTATTGCCATCTGGTAGTTCATGCTACATGGTTGGATCAAAGCTAGAGGATAAAGTTGGTTTGGGAGTTTACATTGAGGACCCAGAGACTGAGATCTGTTTCCGAGAGGTAGACCTGTAGACGGTATGGCATTGAAGCGAGGAAATCGAATGCTATACCAACCAGAATGGTGTTGTCACGGACGGTCTTGCAATGTAAAAGGAGATTAACGCCTTCTCTGAGAATCGCAAGATCAGCATCGTTTGGGAGCCAGACCATAAGGGAATAAGGGGAATGGAAGGCAAACGATTTGGACGTGAAGTCCAGAAGGCTATCATCAATAAACTTGGTGAATCCGAAACCTTTTGGTGCGACACAGTCCGAGTTTAGACAGTAGACGAAGCACGGTCAGTAGGATGAAGAAATCCCTATGGTGAGATCCAAATCTTGAGAGGACGAGGCTGAAAAAAAGTAAGAAGTAGATCAGTATAGCTTTTGGTATCATTACTGGACACATATCATTATAGCCACACGTTGCAAGTGTATCGATTCTTCTGATATATTCCTTGTTCCCTCTTCTCTCTGAGATCAAACCGACCCGGCATATTTTTTGAGCTGGTTCCTAGATCCAGCTCTGAAAATCCCGCTACTTCAACTGGATCGGCCACAGAGATATCCCAGGGAATTGTAGAGCCGACGAGCTTGCGAAACCAGAAACTTCCCTATACTTTCCAGGGGAACTGGAATCTGTTGATAACCCTCTAGCGACATGTAAGTAAAGTCATGAAGATAAAGCCCGTAGAGCAACAAATGAAACATTCACGCAAATTTGTTATTGAAAACAGCAAAAATTTTTGCTAAACAGCAGTTTTTGTGTGCTGAAAATGGAAAAGCAGACATTACTGCTGTTTCTGCAAACATACGGCTGTCGTATTAGCAAACATAACGGTCAGCTAAATCAGCAAACAAAATCTGCTCAAAAAAACGTTTTGCTATTTTTAGTTAAGTTAGTAGTTTCCTCATGTAGAAAGTCGATGCACGCCATTTGGTGACATCCTATGATGGTCGTTAGTGCCGCGTTCTGGCAGATCTGTAGATTTCGCCACTCCCAAGGTTTTTGGATGCCTCGCCGTTGGGATCGTTTTCTCGAGGTTACTTGTTAGTATTTAGTCGGAGACTAAAGCACCTTGTCTCCTGGTTTACTTTGGTGGATGGGGGGCTAGACACAATCCGCATAAAAGCCAAATTCTTCAACAAAGGCGTTATATCTTTGGTCCAACAGTTGTAAAATTTAGCTTCCACAAGGTAATGTCCGATAACGGATTGAGGCTAATAACATGGTAGTAAGCAGCACCAGATTTCAACATAAAAAAAATCACAGTCACGCGGTTGTCCCCAGATCAAAAAGTAAGGACCCAAATTGATCACGTTGTAATAGATGTACGATCGATCCGAAGAGCAAACATAGGTTCGGATCATTACCTTGTTGCAACAAAGGTTCGCAAACGTTTGAGCGAGCTGAGAAGTTTTCGATCTGACACTGCACGGAAGTTAGACATTGAAAATCTGCATTGCCCACACCATGGAAAATGATGCGAAATCCATACTAGGGTCCCAGAAGCCTCTCCCAATAAACCCATGGTACGACCAAGAGTGTCGAAATGCTATTTATGTCAAGTATAGCGCATACAGAGCAACCCTGCAATCAGTAGCAACGCGCCAGATGTAGGAGAGGTATCGGGGGAAACAGGGAGTGGAGAAACGTATATTCTACAGAAAAAAAGGAAATGGAAAACGTGAGCGTGAGCGAATTGGCATGTACAGGAATCAGAATAATGCTCGGAAATTTTACAAGAGAATTAAATAATAAACCGATGGCTTTGATACAGGCGCATCCTCCTACAGGAAATCTGGTAACAGATATAGATAGTATGCTGAGGATATGGAAAGAACGTTTTACCCAGCTGCTAGTGTCCGACGATGGCGGCGAAGAGGATACCGCAGAGCCAATCCCTGATGATGGCATAGAATGTTTACCTCCTAGTCAGAATGGGGTCCAACTAGCTGTGCACTGACTGAAGAACAACAAGGCAGCAGGAGCCAACGGGTTGCCCGCTGACCTATTTAAGAGCCGAGGCGACACGCAGATAAGGCTTATGCCTCAGCTTGTCTGCGCGATCTGGCTAGAAGAACGCTTACCCGATGTTTGAAACCTCAGCATACTATGTCCCGCACACAAGAAGGAGACAAGACCCATCGCATACATGATAATCTTAAGCGTTCTGTGTGAAAGATTTAATTCTAAAGTCATTGTGATAATTGAACCCTATCCCTGCGGCTTTAGACCTGGTTAACCCACCATAGATCAGATATTCGCACTACGCCAAATGCTGGACCCGAGAAGGACAAGTCAATTCTTTACGTACGAAGGTATTTCAAGTTTGAGTTTGGTATCCCTGCAATATTAATAAGACTTTGCAGGATGAACACTTACTGATATGCGTTCCTCAGTAAGAATAGAAAAGAATCTCTCCAAACCATTCAAGACTTAAAGAGGTTTCAGACAGGATACAAATGCAAATTTTGCCCATGAACATTCCACCAAGGAACAAAGGCAAACTTCTCACATATCAATGAGTGCAGTCCGATTCAAGTTTAAGCTCAATGATAAGGGGCCTCCTTTTTATAGCCGAGTCCGAACGGCGTGCCGCAGTGTGACACCTCTTTGGAGAGGAGTTTTACATGGCATAGCATTAGGAGGGGAAAACCACCGCTGAAAATTTTTTTCTGATGGTCTCGCCAGGATTTGAACTCAGGCATTCAACATCATAGGAGAACATGCTAACCTCTGCGCTACGGTGGCGTCCTCAGACAGGACACAACCTATCTTAATATTCTGCTAGAGAAGATATGGCACACTACTCACAAGAGAACACATGCTACTCGTTTTTGCCGACGACATCGATATCATGGATATCGGTCACCAGTAGTAGTAACTGCAGCCTATGTACGATTCGAAAGTGGGTCTGGCAGTAAATGGAGATAAGAATAAATGGATGCAAACTCCCACAATGTCTTGTAAACCCGACCAGATAAAGATAGGAAAAGGCACCACAGCAACCGAAACGAATGACACCAGTTTTGAAATAAAGCGAAGTATGATATTGACAAACAAATGCTACTTTGGATTAAGCAAGCAGTTTAGAAACAAGGTCACCTCTCGATAGACGAAGATTAGGCTGTACAAGACACTGATACTACCATGGGCGCTTGTGACTACGTACATTTCTTTCAACCTCTGTAGATTTTTAAATGTTAACTATGACAGACCATCAGACCGAATCAGCGAATCCGACTTCATAAGGTACAACGGCTTTTATTTTTCTTGAAAATAGTTTGAATTGGCAACAAATACCCAAAAACAATTGTCTAAATAGTATTCAGAAAACATTCAAATATGCTTTTGTCATCATATCTAAACTTTATTTGCCAAAAATAACAACATATCGATTGTTTAGTTTCTTCTTTTCTTTACAATAACAATTCGAAAATCGGAACAGGCCTGACTTTAGGCATTTAGAATCCCATTAAGAATAATTTTATTTATATACAGTGTTCCCCTAATAATATATAATGAATGTATGGGCATATAATAGTTGTAAATATTCAAGAATACTTATATTTGGAAAATTCTAAACCTTACTCATTTATAAAATTACTATTTGCACGCATGACAAAACGGCCACACATATCTTAATGACGGATTTAGCAGAATTTTGACCTTAGCTGAGATCAAAGTTCACCAGCACAACAAAAGAACAAATTTTACAAATAAGCCAAAATAGATATCACTCTTCGTGTAAAAATATTTATATACGATATTCAAACGATAAAATATTAAACATTTAACGTCTCTGTTACGTTAAAAGTAGCCATACAATGAGTAATAACCTCATTGCAATTAACTGAAAGCGGCAATGCGTACAATAAAACCATTAAATTTTATAATCGTTGCCTAAGAATGGTTTTGAAATACTTGTATTAAGAAAAATAACGATTTTTTCAAACAACAAACGACAGTCAAATGCATACTTTGAAGCTTAATCAAACAATTACTATGCAAGTTTGTTCTTTGAATACCAATGAGATGATTGAAACAATACAAAATTAATCTCGAAACGGTTATATGACAGCCAATCAAAAGAGATGGGGTAAGAGACTAAAGCGAAGCTATAACAAACGTTGCCAAAACCAAAACGTTACCAAAACCAAGAACTTTTAACTTAAATTAAAAAGTTACCCAAGCATCAAAAAATGTTCGTCTGTCTCGACAACAGCACGCCTATAGCAAGAGCAACTCTAAAGATATAGCCATGCATTATCTATCAATGAATCTACAATGGTAGCATTTATTAATATTGAGGATGCCTTGAATAATGAAAAACCAACCTCAATCATGAAGGAGCTGGAAACTCTGGACATTAATACAAAGTCAACAAGTAAAAGCGTGTAAAGTTCGGCCGGGTCGAATCTTATATACCCTCCACCATGGATCGCATTTGTCGAGTTCTTTTCCCCGCATCTCTTCTTAGGCAAAAAAAAGGATAAAAGAAAAGATTTGCTTTACTATTAGAGCGATATCAAGATATGTCCAGTTCGGACCACAATTAAATTATATGTTGGAGACCTGTGTAAAATGTCAGCCAATTCGAATAAGAATTGCGCTCTTTAGGGGCTCAGGAAGTAAAATAGAGAGATCGATTTATATGGGAGCTGTATCAGGCAATAGACCGATTCAGACCATAATAAACACGTATATTGATGGTCATTAGAGGATCCGTCGTACAAAATTTCAAGCAAATCGGATAATAATTGCGATCTCTAGAGGCTCAAGAAGTCAAGATCCCAGATCGGTTTATTTAGCAGCTATATCAGGTTATAAACCGATTTCAACCTTATTTGACACAGTTGTTAGATATCGTAACAAAACACGTTGTGCAAAAATTCATTCAAATCGAATAAGAATTGCGCCCTCTAGAGGCTCAAGAAGTCAAGACCCAAATTCGGTTTATATGGCAGCTATATCAGGTTATAGACCGATTCAGACCATACTTCGCACAGTTGTTGGATATCATAACAAAACATGTTACGTGAAATTTCATTCCAATCGCAATAGAATTGCGCACTCTAGAGACTCTAAAAGTCAAGACCCAAGATCGTTGTATATGGCAGCTATATCAGGTAATGGACCGATTTAAACCATACTTGGCACAGTTGTTGAATATTATAACAAAACACGTTGTGCAAAATTTCATTCCAATCGGATAAGAATTGCGCCCTCTAGAGGCTCAAGAAGTCAAGACCCAAGATCGGTTTATATGACAGCTATATCAAAACATGGACCGATATGGCCCATTTACAATACCAACCGACTTACACTAATAAGAAGTATTTGTGCAAAATTTCAAGCGGCTAGCTTTACTCCTTCGAAAGTTAGCGTGCTTTCGACAGACAGACGGACGGACGGACAGACGGACGGACGGACAGACATAAAATGTCACGACGATAAAGAATATATATACTTTATGGGGTCTCAGAATATTTAGAGTAGTTACAAACAGAATGACGAAATTAGTACACCCCCATCCTATGGTGGAGGGTATAAAAAGATTAGGGCTCGGCTATAAAAAGAAGCCCCCCTATCATTGAGCTTAAAGTTGATTCGGAGAGCACTCATTGATATGTGAGAAGTTTGACACTGTTCCTTAATGGAATGTTAATGGGTAAATTTGAAAAAAAGTTTAGGGATGACTTGTTTAATTCACGAAGTACATCAGTGCATATACATTAGAGTGTCCCACAAAACAAAAAAAAGTATTTTTTTGGAATGCATACCCTAATTTTTATCCTTTTGATCCCATTTAGCCAAATACGAAATATTATAGTAATCGGTAAACGATAACCCGTGCCGCCAGGACGTCGAAATTTGGATGTAGTACTTTCTCAGGAATCAAGTTGAGTATATTAAGTCTTAGCATGAAATTGGTAAACTAAGAATACATTTATATGGAACTAGCATACCCCCCGTCCGCTTTGCTACCCACTTGAATGGTATTTAAGATGATATTACAGTGGTTTGCAAATTGTCTACACACAGAAAACAGATTTGTTACCTCAATCGACTTTTTGTTCCCCTAGCCGAATGTAGAATAGCGTTCCAAGCGCCTCGATCTTCTGCGCTCATTCTAAAATCACTGACACCAAGTTTCGAGGTGTCTTCTACCACTTGATCATTCCATCGGACTTTTGGTCTTCCCGGTTTGCGTGTACCACCGAGTTTGCCTTCAAAAGACTTCTTTGCTGGAACCTCTTCATCCATTATGACAACATGACCTAGCCAACGGAGCCGTTATATTTTGATGAGTGTAACTATGCTATCATCGTCATACAGCTCGTGGTTCATACGTCGCCTATATTCTTCATTAACGCAAACTGGTTCATATATTTTACGCAGAATCTTTCTCTCAAATACTCCAAGCACTGCCTCATCTGCTTTCACAAGTACCCATGCCTCAGAACCATATAACAATGTTTCTAAACTGCTTACTTAGTCCAAAGTAGCATCTTCGCTTTATCTCAAAACTGGTATCATTCGTTTCGGTTACGGCGGTGCCGAGATAGATAAAGTTACTGACAATCTCAAAGTTGTGGTTCCCAACTTTCTCCATTTTCTTAATCTGCTCGGTTGTACAAGGTGTTTTGGGAGTTGAAACCATCCATTTCGCCTTATCTCCATTTACTGCCAGACCCATTTTCACTGACTCTTTTTCGATTCTTTCAAAGGCTGCAGTTACTACTTCTGGCGACCGACCTATGACCGACCTTCTGGCGACCGACCATGTGTTCTCTTGTGATTAGTGTGCCATTCACATCTGGATCTCGTATAATCTTCTCCAGCAGGCTATTAAAGAGATCTCACGATAGGCTGTCTCTTTGTCTGAAACCTCGTTTGGTATTGAATGGTTCGGAGAGATTCTTTCCCATTTTTACTGAGGAACGCGTATCAGCAAGTGTCATCCGGCAGAGTCTTAATAATTTTGCAGGGATACCAAACTCAGACATGGCTTGAAATACCTTTGAACGTAATGGGGTATCGAAATCGGTTTTGTAATCAACAAAGAGATAGAAGGTGTTGATTTATCTTTCTCGGGTCTTATCCAGGATTTGGCGCAGTGTGAATATCTGGTCCAGGGTGGATTTACCAGGTCTAAAGCCACATTTATAGCGCCCAATTATCGCATTGATTTTAGGTTTCAATCTTTCACACAGTACGCTCGAGAGTATCTTGTATGCGATGGGGAAGAGACTTATCCCTCAGTGGTTGGCACATTCCGTCTTGTCTCCTTTTTTGTGTACGGGACATAGTAAGTTGAGGTTTCCATCATCGGGTATGCGTTCTTCTAGCCAGATTGAGCAGATAAGCTGATGCATACGCCTTATCGCCTCCGATCTTCAATAGTACAGCGGGTAACCTGTCAGCCCCTGCTGTCTTGTGGTTATTTTGTCGGGTCACTGCTACTTGCACCTCATTCTTACTAGGAGGTAAACATTCTATACCACCATCATTGATTGGTTCTGCGGTATCCTCTTCGCCGCCAACGTCGGACACTAGCATGTTGAAATCTTTTGGTAGAATTTCCGGACTTCATTCTGACTCCTGTACATCTCAATTCGCTCACACTCACGTCTTTCCATTTCCTTTTTCTTTCTGCGGAATAGACGTTTCTCTTCTCTCTTTTTCTCCCGATACCTCTCCTTCATCTGACGCGTCGCTAATGATTCCAGGGTTTCTTTATATGCCGCATTGTTGGCTTCATTAGCATCTCGACACTCTTGGTCGTACCATGGATTTCTTGGAGGAGGCTTCCGGTACCCAAGCACGGATTTCGCGGCATTTTCCATGGAATGGGCAATAGTCAAATGCCACTGTGCCATTATATCATCGGAACAAGGAGTGCTTTCATCAAGCAGTAGGGTCAGTCGAGTGGAGTATGCCGTTTCCATCTGTTGTGTTTGCAGCTTTTCAATATCCAGCTTCCATGAAGTGTCAGATCGTACTTTCCTCACCTTTGCTGCAACAAGGTAATGATCCGAATCTATATTCGATCCACGGATCGATCGTACATCTAACACGCTGGATGAATGCCTTCCATCTATCACAACGTGATCAATTTGGTTCCTCGTGTTTTGATCGAGTGACAGCCATGTGGCTTTGTGAATATTTTTATGTTGAAATCGGGTACTACTACGTACCATGTTTTTGCCGCGGCGAAATCTATCAGCCTCAACCCATTACTGGACGTTATCTCGTGGAGGCTAAACTTTCCAACATTTGGACAAAAATGTCTTTCTTCCTTATCTTCGCATTAAAATCTCCCAGAACGTTTTTAATATGATGGGCGGTACAACTGTTATACTCTCTCTCTCTAGGCGCTCGTAGAAAATATCCTTAATATCCTCGTCCTTGTCTTCCGTCGGGGCATGGGCACAAATAAGGCTGATGTTGAAGAATTTGGCTTTTATGCCGATTGTGGCTAGCCTCTTATTCACCGGAATAAAGCTGGAGACAAGGTGTTTTAGTCTCCGACTAACCACAAATCCACAGACAAATTAATGACTCGTATTATAGCAGTTATAGTCCGTCACCGTTTTTTGTTGTAATGACGCCATTCCTAGTCCATCGCATTTCCTGTAAGGCGGTAATATCTGCCTTGTACTTCTCTAATACATCCGTCAGCGCGTATACTGCACCTTATCTACAAAGAATGCGGACATTTCAGGTGCAGATCCACATATCATGGACCTTTTTTCGTTTGCGTGGGTCGTCAACATTGGGGGGGGGGTCCGTTTTTACTATACCTTTGTTTCCCGGGGGCGGGTTACTGGCCCAGCGCCCCAACCGCATGGGGTTTGTGGGATTGCACATGTATCCCTCGTTGTGACGAGCCGCTTGTTCCAAGATCCGATGCTTCCCTCCAGCCACCCCTAACCTGGGAACAGACGCTGATATTGGCCATTGGTTATTTGAAGGCGACAATAACTCGCCTCGTCATCTCGAGTACCATTAGTACTCAGTATTTAATTCAGAGCCAGTGCCACCTGACTCCTCGATGAGACTCTCCTCACGAAAATCGCTGACTGCCCACGGCCGCATTTGCAGCTACTCCGCATAAAAACGGAGCTTTCCACCATCCTCAGCCTGTGGACGCGTCCTGTACCTTTCAGCTATGCATCCCGTGGTAACGATGGACACCACACAAGTCGGAGCTCATTTCAAAAAAAAAATTCTAGTCGCCCGTTAAATCCTGTCGAGATGTAACTGTAGCACAATTTGGAGAGCTGTAGCTCAATCAATCTCAATCTACCAGATCTAGATCATACGAATATCTGAAAAACCTTCTAGTCGCCCGATTTACACTGTCAGGCTGTACGTGTATCCAAATTTTGAAAGCTTTAACTCAAACATTTAAGAAAGTACCATTTTGTACGTTTTTGTACCAAAATGTACGATTTTCAAAAAAGTCTTCCAGTCGCCCGATAAGTACTGTCGACTTTTATCTATATCACTGTTTTGAGAGCTTTAACAGTTTAAGCAGTTCTGTGATAGATAGACTTTTTATACTTGGGTGCGTATGACATATCAGAATTTTCATTACGTATACGCAACACCCAATACGCAAGAACTATAATTGAAGTCCTATGTTATATAAAATAATTCTTTATTTCCAAATATCACCTTTTATAGTAGTCTGTAACAGGAGGTTTTTTTACTTTCTTATGAATTCTTTTACTTTCCTTTAATCGATTTTTAAACTCTGATTCTTCCTATTTTGTCTCCCTATAGACCGCATTCTATTGACCCGTTTTTATTACTGCATGTACAAAGATGTTGAGGAAACCAAAAAACTATTGGAAATAAACTATACCATACGCAATGACTATCCACATATCTATATTGAACGTGACCCCACAGACCACGATACAATCAATGCATTTGCGTATACGTGAGTATACTTATAAAGAACCTTAAGGATATAAGGATACTAATAAAATCTTTAAATTTTCTTAAAAACCTAGAGATATGGTACCTCTGCCAGGTTTAACGGCAGAAAATTATCGCATCACATTTCTTCGTTTAACTGACTTTGATCCTAGTATGGTAAGTAGTCTATATAACGTAATGTATGGCCTACAGGATTCACTTAATAAGGATGTGTCAAGCGATCACCCGCCATAAAAGTTTTTTTTTTTTTATTTTTGACTTGCCATTGAGAATGCCTACTTGTTCACTTTTTACATTCGGTCTTTGTCTACGCGTTTTCCTATTTGTGCCCTATATTACAAAGTTAAAAGTTGAGCAATCGATAGATGTTCCTCATATAAAGGGTGATTTTTTTGAGGTTAGGATTTTCATGCATTAGTATTTGACAGATCACGTGGGATTTCAGACATGGTGTCAAAGAGAAAGATGCTCAGTATGCTTTGACATTTCATCATGAATAGACTTACTAACGAGCAACGCTTGCAAATCATTGAATTTTATTACCAAAATCAGTGTTCGGTTCGAAATGTGTTCAAATTTTGACAAATTTTGTTCAGCGATGAGGCTCATTTCTGGTTGAATGGCTACGTAAATAAGCAAAATTGCCGCACTTGGAGTGAAGAGCAACCAGAAGCCGTTCAAGAACTGCCCATGCATCCCGAAAAATGCACTGTTTGGTGTGGTTTGTACGCTGGTGGAATCATTGGACCGTATTTTTTCAAAGATGCTGTTGGACGCAACGTTACGGTGAATGAACACATTTCGAACCGAACACTGATTTTGGTAATAAAATTCAATGATTTGCAAGCGTTGCTCGTTAGTAAGTCTATTCATGATGAAATGTCAAAGCATACTGAGCATCTTTCTCTTTGACACCATGTCTGAAATCCCACGTGATCTGTCAAATACTAATGCATGAAAATCCTAACCTCAAAAAAAACACCCTTTACTTCCACTAAATACTAAATTTCGGTAAATTTTTGACCTTTTCGTGATTTTAAAAGTGATCACCAACGTAAAGTTGCTCAAGTTTAGTTAGTTTTCTTGCCGAAAACAGAAAGTGGAAAAGCCCCATGAACATTATCGGCACATTTTGACATCCTTATGTTCATGGGGCCTTTCCACTTTCTGTTTTCGGCAAGTAACCTAACCTTCAATTATTCACCCATGTATGGTCTAGTAGTTGAGCAACTTTACGTTGGTGATCACTTTAAAAATCACGAAAAGGCAAAAATATACCGAAATTTAGTATTTAGAGGAACTATATGAGGAACATCCGTTACTTTTAAAATCACGAAAATGCAAGAACGGACCGAAATTAAGTATTTTGAGGAAGTATATGGGGAACAGCTAAATACAAGATCTGGATGTAATATGAATCGTTCAATATATGTTTAAATATCAATTAGACCCGTATTTTGATGTCTTTAACACTTTCCCATTTTATATATTTAATCACTTTTCGCAGATGCATCACACCGAAGATACCAAAACCTTTATCATGGTAAGCGATTGCCGATTCTCAATTCCAGATGTGGTAAAGGGTGACACTCCATTGCTGTCAGAGGGTGAAGTACAAATTTTTGATATGAACGGTTATACCATGAAACATGTGGCACGATTATCATTTAGAACTTTACGCACTTATTTGAAGTTTTTACAATTGGCCTTTCCGGTGCGGATAAAGGCCATGCACATGATTAACTGTCCATCGTATTTGGATAAAATTCTGATGGTGGTGAAGCCATTCATAAGCAAAGAGGTCTTTGAAATGGTATGTAAAACAGCAAGAAACTTCAAATACGAAAAACATAAAGTTTAAAATATAAAAGTGTTGAATTAAAGCATTAAAAAAGGAAATTGATTGAAAGTATTTAATGAAGAGGTATTAAGATCGCATTTGACTGAAGACTCCGAAATTTAAAAAAAAAATTTATATAAATATATATAATTTTTTGTATACACATACACGTGTACATAAGAGTGTCCCAAAAAAAACCAAAGTTTGAGCAGAGAATATGCGAGAAAGAAGATGACAACAAAGAGAATGCAAACAAAAATCTGACATCTTAATACCGTCAAAACAAGCCGGCTGATAACAGCTGTTCGCGTAAGATAATCTTTTTAAATCCGCCTTGGTTTGGTGCGTAGAGTAATATGATGCCGTTCAACTAAATTTATTTTGTGTAAATATTTATGAGAATCCATGGTAGTGGGTTCCCAAGATTTAGCACGTTTTTACTCCTTTATATGCATTCATTTATTTTTTTTATTTGTGCCATTGTCAATCGATCACAAATAGCATTAATGTTCATGGGACCTTTCCACTTACTGTTTTCGGCAAGTGACGTAAACTTCGCTTAGTGAGCCCTTCACGTGAACATAGTAACTGCCAAAACAATTCTACAATTTATTTTGTTGGTCTACTGATCCTTTCTTTCATTAATGTATACTGGGATATATTCTACATTTGATACAAGTTATTGTACAATACGATCTTAATACCTCTCCATGTTAATATTCATTATCAATCAATATTTTTATATATTTTTTTGGCATCTATATCTACATAATGTCTTTTGCCTCTCCAGATTCATTTTCATACCAATGGCATAGAGACTTTATACGATTATGTACCCAAAGAAATGTTACCTGAAGAATATGGTGGCAATGCTGGTAAACTAAGTGATTTGAAGGCAGTATTCAGAAAAACCCTGGAGGAGAAAAGGTACTCGAATTCAGTTCTTCAGTGATCACAAACTATAATTACCAGTTTACTCATTTTACAGGGATTACTTAATGGACCCTAATCATTGGAGAGTGGGGAACTCCAAGTAATTGTACAAGCTTTACTATGCATTTCACTTTGTTGTGTGTTTTTTCCTTATTGTTATATACATATGTATTATAAATGTTATTAAAAACGTTTTGTGATTTATACTGTTTACTTAATTCTTTATATAAGAAAATTTAATAAATATATTTTCCTATTAATGTTCCGCAAAATGAATTTTGTTTTTGTAACTACTAGTTTACTTTTAGTTGCGGGGGCATTGCTCACTGGGGTCTGCAAAAGTTATTTTTGTTAGTGACAGAGAAATGGACTTGGTTTTGAATTATTCTTTATTTAGCGCGGGTTTCTCATTTTCCGGTTACAATTTATCGTATCGATATTCATCTGGAATTTGGTTTTTTGAATATATGCTTATTGCTTAACGATAAACCTTAACCGGCATATGGGTGCCAGTTAGTGTCTTATCGTCCCGATAAATACAGCTGTGTTTTGTTTACCGATTGCTGCATCATATAACGGTGTGTTCGCGTACGTATCCAGTAACAATTTGCCAATAAAAATTTGTAAAAAAGTCAGAAGCTTCCGCGGGGGAAAACACATTCAGCAGAAATTTCTAAGCTATTTTGCAAAACTCTCCAAGTGTTTCTCGCTCTAACTCTCTCTCTCTCTTACTAAAAAACGAACGACTTTCCGTAAAAGTTTGTGAAAATTTTTGAGTACGCGAACACTCTAAGTGATGTTTGGTGAGTACCTTGCCATGTCTTCTAAAGAGAAAACCAATTTAACGTTCCGGTTAGCAACCACGAACTTTATTTTTTCTACGAGAAATCCGCCCTTAAAGTAGCAGTTCTTAAACTATGCGCTTACATGCTAGGCTTATCCTATCGGGCCTGGGACGTGAATGGGGCCTGAGGTGGTTTACTCAACTCCAAGACCGGTAGATGACTGCTGTGGGTTCTGACTTAGTGGCTCCTGTGTCAGCGGGACACTGGGCGAAACTCTGGCTGCTTAGGTTAGCGAGATTTGATTCACTCACGGCGTGAACGAGGCTCTGGGTCGAGGGGAAGCGGAAGTCTAGGGCTAATTGGCTCCTGCTTCTAAGGGACAATAACAGAACTTTGGCTAAACTAACCACCGAGATTTGATTCACTCAGAGCATAATTGAGGAGATAGATCGCCTGGACACGGGAGTCGGCTTTGCGCACGCACTCGTGGTGAACGCTATCTAGTCTAGTGGTCAATGGCTCATTGGTTCCTGCAACGGAAGGACAAAGGCAGAACGCTGGCTTAGCTAATCATCGAGAAGTGATTCACTCACGGGGTGAACATGGGATTAGGTCGCCGGGACGCGGGAGTAGCCGTTGGGCACAAACGAGTGGTCAATAGCTCAATGGCTGCTATAACCGAGACGTGATTCATTGACGTCGTGAAAATTTGTCTTAAATTTTTATACACATTTGTTTGTGGGAAAGCCATTTACCAGAAGTCAAGATCTCTGGGGCCTAATCCTTGTATTCGCAATCGACTTATTACGATCGAGTTTCGCATTTTTTTGGATTATAGCTTCCGTTATCGAATAATTCTATTTGAAACTTCTTGATAGAGTACACAGTTGTACTGATTAGTTATCGATATCATGCGAAAACTGATAAAAAAAGTTCGAAAATAAAACAGCAATACGCATCTCCTTGTATCCAGCGCGACGTCAAGTCCTGATATTGCAATGACTATACAGGATTTTAATCCACCAGCCACTCCCTTGTCCTCCTCCGGTCGATAACGGGCCATAGCGCCTTCGCAGTCCGGCAACCATCTATCGTGTCCCACCTCACCACCGACGCCGCTATGGCCATCCTATCAGTATCTCGACAAATGGCACGAAGGCAAGACCGAAGTGGTCCGCCCGCAGCAGACGAACCCCTTCTTGCGCACTCGTCCGCCCTCTCATTTCCTGGAATCCCCTTATGCCCAGGAACCCATGTCAGCGTCACATCGTGGGCCGGAAGCCTATCCAGGGATTCCAAATAGTCCGCCAGGCCACGCCAAATTCTGAGTTTCGAGGGCGGTAAGCCCCTTGCCAGAATTTCTCTTTTGGCTACTGCAATGGCACAGACCTCTGCCTGAAAGATCGTACACTCGTCCGACAGTCTCAGAGACATACTGATATTGACCGCATCAGAGTAGATCCCAATCCAGTCCTTGACTCCATCTTGGAGCTAGCCTCAGTATAAGTAACGCCCTATTCCCCGAAATACTCTACCAAATAGTCTTTGCTCCCCAGCAACCCGTGCCGCTTTGCGCAGTCATTGTAGAAAAAATCTCGCACAGATGATTCTATAGCACGATCTGTGCGCTTCGGAAATCCATTGACAGCCAGCTCAAAGGCCGTCTCGTTCGCCTGGAGGCCAAGGATTTACCAGAGCCTGACAGCAATAAAACACCGCTCTTTCGTGTTTCTCTAGTTTGTCCGCGACTGCCGTTGCAGATACTCCATATGAAGCATTCCACTATCCGCAACCTGTGAACGCCTGGTAGCTCGCAGCTACGCTTCTCGTGATAGCAATTAACCCCACAGAGATCGGACCTCAATGTTCGGGCCTGTGTGGTGCTCACAGCTATCTCGTGGCGCGCTATGGCATTCTTGTATGAGGATGACGGTATCTATGTATTTAAAATTATAGCTTAAAAAAACAATTTTCTTAGGATTAAACTCAGTAATGGCTTTATTTTCACTTTAATATTGCAAAGGTTTTTTCAAACGATAAAAACATAACTATGCAAATTTTCAAACAAAATCCCTCATGTTAATTTGACAGATTTAATTGAAGTAGCCTCATCTGTGTATGCCGTATAGTAACGACACCGAGTACTTTCCACTCATAATTCGACATTAATCGGTAGACAATAACAATAAATACAAAAACTGCACTAAAGTCATATTGATCTATGTAGAAGATAAATCTTATTACAGTTTTTGCCAGACATCGAACCCCTTCAGGCCTTCATTGTCATAGGTGGACAGGCTAACAAGCTCTTGCTCTGCAGAAGTAATGATCGATATAACGAAAAAGTCGAATCTTCGATTAGCCACTAAAAGTCGACCTTGACTTTTCGATTTTTTACACAAAAAAATCGATTAGTCGACTTTTCGATCCCATATACTATTGTTGTCATATATATACTATACTATTTGTTGTCAATTATTAAAGAACTTAGAACTTGAAAAAACTTGGTACGGAAGGAAAGACGGTAGTGCGAATAGATTTTTGCAATAACAAACAAATAAGACATTAGACCGGCTAGTTGAAAATGCCCATGCCAGAGCACGATAACATTTTCCTCTTTATACCGAATTTGATCGGTGAGTAATTAAATTGAAGAAAAGAACAACAAATCGGATTCCAAAAACAAAAAGTATAAAACCTCAAAACAAGAACGACAATCGTGTCTTATTCAACTACAAATGTTCTGGGAAATTGATGGAATTCTAAAATAATAATTAAATTAATTCACTGTGGATTGGAGAGGAAATGGAAGCCGCAATTGCGTCTGTGGTGGTGGTGAGGGTGGATGTATTTCTGTACATAATCTATTGATTTTAGCTTTTGCGCCCCAGTGTCCAGACGGTTTGATTTTTGGAATCTTCGATGTTGTTGTTTTTGTGTATTACAGAGAATATCTTGTATATACACTGAGGTGGGCTTTTGGTGTTGTGTTTACATTTTTCCAATTTTCATACAATTCTAGGGTATGCTCGCATTTTCTTGGCTTTAATTGCATTTTGGTTTATGTCCACCAATTATGTTGTGGCAGGTTGGTGTTATGCAATAAGCGCCTTGCTGGATGCCGTGGATGGCCATGCTGCCAGAGCTTTTAATCAGAGTAAGTGATACCATGGTTATTGCCCTGTCGTTGGGAAATAACTACACAACTTCTTTGCCTTTCTTATAACCATCGCTTATCTATAACGTATTGGCTTCTTATGTGAAGATTAAGGTGGTGTTTAAAAAAAACATAATGATTATCATTGGTGTATTGGGGTCTTCAACGCGGGGGTATAGGATTTGTTTACGTGCTTGTTTTTCTTTTACTTAATGCCGCCGCCGCCGGCTGGTGATTGCTTTTTTCTTTGCTTGCTGTTGGCAAGCTATCTTTTGGGGGGCAATTATCGATTGTCGTTATAAATGTATCATTGAATTATAAAAAAAAGACTTCGCGTGTTGGTTTTCTATTCTTCAAGAACATGGTGTACCACTAGCCATAGGATATGTCAAATTCGATTAGGGTTTTAAATCTATACTAAATAGAATCATTTTTGCTTCACAAACATGTTTTTATTATAATCAACAGCAATGATTTTATCAAACCTTTTGAGTAATAGACATAAGCCTGATAAAAATTGGTCCTCGATAAGATTTACTGTTGTTAAAAAAATAAGCAAATACCCAATATGTCATCAATTTAATTACGGTCTGCAAACAAGCGAACATAAAAATTCTGTGATATGAGACTTACCCAATTTTTATCATTTATGGTCAGATATAACAAAATATTTGATTGTACAGTTACCTGAAAAACAAGAAACCGTTAATATATGAGAAAAAAGATAATTTAGATTAAATTGAAGTAAAATTAAAAAATTTCTTCACTTAATAGTTATATCAAACTCGAGTTAATTGTAGAAACTGGTTTCAGTTTAATTGATTGGCTGGCCATTACCTAATGGGAGACCGTTGTTGCCATTTAATGAACAAACAAACAAATAACGGTCCACCAAGTTTTCTTTTACAGAATGGCATTGAATGTGCCCTACTCCTATCATAACTATAGGAGTTATGATAGGAATAGGAGTAGGGATGTATGGTATGACATGGGACTCTGGACAACTGTGTCTTTCGCAGGATAGTCGATAATTTTCAGGGTAACGAGGCGGTACCCGAGAGGCGCTGAATGCCACGCTCGATTTAGACTAAAGAAGTCGAAACCTCAAACTTATTAAATGCTTTTGTTCCGCTGTGAAAAGTGATGCGGAGTTGTGGCATATACGCGTGGCGACTTAGGAGGCCCCGAGAGAGACCCTGAATGCCATTCACGATCATGGGTCTTTGTACCTGTTGTTGTTGTAGCTGTGTATTGTACACTGAGGCGGCAGCCCTTGCCGATGAAGTACTTAATCGGGTCAATTCGATACGTACAACCGGCTGCCTTGGGATTGTGGTCTTT
Organism: Stomoxys calcitrans; assembly: GCF_963082655.1. NCBI lineage: Eukaryota > Metazoa > Arthropoda > Insecta > Diptera > Muscidae > Stomoxys > Stomoxys calcitrans. The sequence continues at coordinate 26,791,678 of NC_081555.1, read as the reverse complement.
GCACCTGTATGTTGAGTGTGTGGCAACGAAGATCGCTTTTAGACAGAGGGAGTCAGGAAACTCAAACATTGGGAAATATTCTATACTGTTGGGAAATGGCGAAATGGGAATGAAAATTCTTTATACACGAATTAACCTTAATAAGATAAGGGCACGAAAGCAGCGGTCTTTATTGAGTTCCATGGAATTAGGGATCCAAAAAGGCTTCTGAACGAGGTAAGAGTCGTTCAGGGTGTAATTTGCCCGTCTTCAAGGCACTTGAGACGATGTGGATGCGGGAACGGCAGTCGAAACGGGACTGTCATAATATACGTGTGCAGTACAACGGTGCTGAAGGCTTCGGCTTAGAAGCATGCGATGTCGAGACTGATTAGACAATGCAAGAAGCTTCTTCGAACCATAAGAAAGCCATTCAGGCCGTGCTTGTGTATATGTATCCACCGCCCAAAAGCCGCAAGGTGGATCTTCATGATCTTGAGCGCGAGGTTCAGCGCTACAATAGTGCACGTCAAGCGGGCCTGGACAACATTCTTGCAGACATGGTAGCAGATGTGGTAAAAAGCTGCCGGGTGAATGTTATCCTTAGAGAACGACCGCCACCGCCAACTCCAAGAAATTGAACTTCATCGGTACACCAGCGTAGTTCTGTATAGGGTGTACACCCGATTTATCGTTATTCGATTATTCGTGACCTTTTAACCCTCCGACGGTTAAGTTATCAGTTGGCGTTGACGAAGTACAAGGTCCTTGGACAGGGACCATGCACGAGTACTTTTTGTATGGAATTTTTTATGAGAACGATTTTTTAGACATCAATGAAAAAGGGACCTTCAAAAAGGTACCCCGGACTGCACTCATTGATATGTGAGAAGTTTGCCCCTGTTCCTGGGTGAAAATAACTTTCTCTAGTCTAAAAATATCAAATAAATTTGATCCCTTTGCCCTATTTACAATTTAAATCGACATACATATATTATTGGGTTGCCCAAAAAGTAATTGCTTGGATTTTTTTAAAAGAAAGTAAATGCATTTTTAATAAAACTTAGAATGAACTTTAATCAAATATACTTTTTTACACTTTTTTCTAAAGCAAGCTAAAAGTAACAACTGATAACTGACAGAAGAAAGAATGCAATTACAGAGTCACAAGCTGTAAAAAAATTTGTCAACTATATGAAAATCCGCAATTACTTTTTGGGCAACCCAATAGAAATATTTGAAGAAAAAGATCTCAGTTCAAACTCCTATGTTCAAAGCCACCGGGAATGTGAGCATTGTCAGCTGTTAAAGTACTGACGGCATTCCACAATCCAGTAAAGATATCTTACGGAATTGTTTATAAAATCAGGGCCCTTTCGAAACTGCATCAGTTAACACACGTATATAGGTATATTAGACAAATTACTCAATCAAATTGTCAGGCATACTCAACGTCATCAATCCGATTTCACCTGCATATTTCTTTAGATTTTTACAACACCACCTCATTGTTGGGTCATTTTAGCATGTTAAAATTCACCTGACTATGTAAAAAACAGCGCTAACCCATAGTAATTAGCCTGCCAATTACTATTGCATGTGTGTATAATATCAACGACATGGTGGATATATTTTCGTGCACCGTATGCTACAAATGACGATGCAAATATAGACAATACATTAAATTGAAAAAGAAATTCGTACTAAGCGTGATGTCAGTTTCAATTTTGTGTAGACATTTTCACATTGACGTCATTTTCTTGAAAAAATTTTATATGTATGTTCGCTATACTACGAATTGCTGCTTGGCTCATCACTCTTTTCTTTTGTTTACTTGTTGTGTTTTTTTTTTTCTTTGTTATTCTTATATTTTCGATCAACAAGTGAATTTTCTGCATTGTTTTGGTTTTCTGATAAATACAATTCTTTATATTACCCATATTTGTCTACATACATATTGACATACATATGTGTAACGTATGAGCACCCGCATGTATTAAATGCTGTCATTATATCTTTATGTGTGTCTCTTTGCGATAAAAGCTAAAATGCAAATGAATGATGTGTTTGTTTGTTTGTTACAAGTGCATGACAATCAATGATGATGGTACTTATTTGTCCCTATTAGTATTGGTATGTAATTAACAAGTATTACATCAGATATACAGTGGATATCGTTATGAAAAATAACATGTCTTTTGAAAGGCAATCTATAGAACTAACCATTTCTATAGAAATAAAATTATGACAAAATTTTCTATAGAAATAAAATTTTGACAAAATTTTCTATAGAAATAAAATTTTGACAAAATTTTCTATAGAAATAAAATTTTAACAAATTTTTCTATAAAATTTTAACAAAATTTTCTATAGAAATAAAATTTTGACAAAATTTTCAAAACTTTCCAACAGATGAACAAAATCATGTGTAGTACGGAAGAAGTGTAATTTGTCACAGATAGAATGTCTGTCATTACACAAAAATACATGCATTGGAAAAAGTACAGCTAATAAGCAGAGTTGTCGAGCTTGGTTAATGTGGTAGTTGTATCATAGATGTGTTTTCGCTATAGCCATCACACCTTATATGGTTGAAAAGTCTTCTAACCAAAGTCGAAACGCGTCCCATAGTGGTTGGTGTGTGTTGCTATCTTTGGCTTTCCATTTCCATTTGCATCTCCGATCATTAAGCTCGTCTCGAAAGAGAAACAAACAAAAATTTTTTATAGAAATAAAATGCTACTTCTAGCTACAGCTACTTCCTATTGATGTAGAAAGTTAAAAATTGCAAATGGGTTATATCGGTTTAGATGTGGATATAGTCCACATATAAACCGATCCCCGCATTTTACTTCTTGAGCCGCTAGTAGCCTCAATTTCTGTCCGTTTCGTTTTAAAACCTGATGTAGCTCCCATATGAGCTGATCTCCTGATTTGAAATCTTAAGCCGACCGAAGCCACAATATTTGCCCGATTTGGCTGCAATTTTGCATGTTGTGTTCTCTCACGACCATCCCAAGTACGGTCTAAATCGGTCTGTAAACCGGTAACCGATGTCCAGATTAGTCTTCTACAGCCCCTAAAGCTTCAATGGATGCTTGATTTGGTACGTAAATTACACAATGTCGTTTAACTAAGTTCATTTGTTGTACCCACATATGTACCCTAGTCAGAATGAGGTCCAAGTAGCAGTGACCCCACTAAAGAACAACAAGGCAGCAGGAGCCAACGGGTTACCCGTTGAACTATTAAAGACCGGAGAGGACACGCTGACAATGTGTGTGTATCGACTTATCTGCGCAATCTGGCTAGAGGAACGCATATCCGATGATTGCAACCTCAGCGTACTATGTGCCGTTCACAAGAAAGGAGACAAGACGGAATGTGCAAACTACAGAGGAATAAGTCTCCTCCTAATTGTTTACAAGATACTGTCGAGCGTACTGTGTAAAAGATTAAAACCTAAAGGCAATGAGATAATTGGGCCCTATCAATGCTGCTTTAGACTTGGTAAATCCACCCTGGAACAGATATTCACACTGGGCCAAATCCTGGAAAAGACCCGAGAAGAACAAATCAACACCTACCATCTCTTTGTTGTTCGATACTGAGTCTGAGTTTGTTATCCCTGCAAAATTAATTAGACTCTGCAGGATGACACTTGCTGATACGCGTTCCTCATTAATAGGAAAGAATCTCTCCGAACCATTCAGACAAGGAGACAGAATATCGTGTGATCTCTTTAATATCCTACTGGAGAAGAGATGCATATAAATATGGCACACATGCTACATGCCTATGCCGACGACATCGACATCATAGGTCGGTCACCAGAAATAGTAACTGCAGCCTTTGAAAGAATCGAAAGAGAGTCAGTGAAAATGGGTCGGCAGTAAATGGAGATAAGACGAAATGGATGGTTTCAACTCCCAAAACGCCTTGTACAACCGAGCAGATAAAAAAAATGGAAAAAGTTGGGAACCACAACTTTCTGGCAGTAAATGGAGGTAAGAAAAAGGCAGTGAGGCAGTGCTTGGTGTATTTGAGAGAAAGATTCTTCGTAAAATATATGGACCAGTTTGCGTTAATGGAAAATATAGGCGACGTAAGAACCACGAGCTGTATGGCGACGATAGCATAGTTACACGCATGCGTTGGCTAAGTCATGTTGTCAGAATTGATGAAGAGGCTCCAGCAAAGAAGTCTGTTGAAGGCAAACCGGAAAGACCAAAGCCTGATGGAAAGATCAAGTGGTGGGAGACACCTCGAAACTATGTGTCAGAGATTTGAGAATGAGCGCAGTTGATCGAGGCGCTTGGAACGCTATTCTAGGTTCGGCTAGACTAACAAATTTTCTGTCATAGCCAATTAAAGTAAGTCGTAGCGGGTGTGGTCCTCATCGCTCCCCAAGACAACATGTTCTCTGAACCTGTTGTATGTGTTTTGTTGAGAAAACGTGGTGCGTCAAATTGGCAAATCTACGTCTTCCTCGTGAACAAATGAAAATGAAATGTTGCCAGCATTAGGAGGGGAAAACCACCGCTAAATTCTCGCCAGGATTCGAAGCCAGGCGTTCAGCGTCATAGGCGGACATGCTAACCTCTGCGCTACGGTGGCCTCCACACAAGACGGTTTATTGGTATCTAAATACGAAGGAACTTACTACACTCTGAGTGTTCTTTATGTCATCATTACATTCGAAAAGCGGAATTTAAATATTTTTGGCGCATATATATCAAAATCTCAATACCACTCTAAAACATTTTGACTAGGTCCCTCAGGAGCTCATCGTGCGTTAACGCAATTAAAATTGGAAAAGCGGGCCCAACCGGGCTTTAAACGATTCTGATCTTTAACTTATGGAATACGTGAAGTTTTACCATTCTATGCTTTCGGATGCTACAGCCGAGACTGTACACTCGATACCGCTAATTGTCCGCGGCTCCAAATGCACTTAGTCCTACAGAACATTCCCCTAACCGCAACCTGTGGATTCTCAAGTTTATTTGTGTAAATTCATAACAGAATCCATGATGCTGTGTTACCAAAATTCGGCCCGGCCAATCTTGGCACGTTCTTACTTGTTTTATTTATTTATGTTTTGTTTAATAATTGCCACATTCATCACACATTGATCATTTCTTTATAAATAGCTAAACAACAACGTTTTATATATTCGACAAATGATTTTTTCCATTCTTTGGCAATTTATCATCATTTTGTATGTATATATCCAGAAAATTTGTTTATTAAACTATTATTTTGATTTCGATTACTTTCAGGCACTCGTTTTGGTGCCATGTTGGATCAGCTAACGGATAGATGTGGTACCATGGGCTTGCTGGTTACACTCAGCTATTTCTATCCCCAATACATGTTTTGGTTCCAGCTGTCTATGGCCATTGATGTTGCCTGTCATTGGTTATACATGCAAACGTAAGTTGTAGTTGTTTTGTTAAATACATGTATAAAAATAAATGATTTCAATGGTTTTTGTACTTCTTTGCTATAGGAGCGTTGTTGTGGGCAAAACATCTCACAAAGCCACCGATCTCAGTGAAAATATTGTTATGCGTATTTATTACCAAAAAGATGTATTGACCTTCATGTGTTGTGTCAATGAAGCATTTTATATCAGTCTCTATCTGTTGCATTTTACCACTGGACCTGTGTGTAAGTTTTACATTTCAAACAGTGGTGGGTACACTGCCAACACGTGCACAATGTTTCCCAATCCATAGGCTAATGTTCTTATGTTGCACGTACACAATAATGCGCAATAGTGTGAGTGTGTGTGTTGCCCACCACTGATTTAAATCCATAGTAGCCGTCTATTGTATAAGAAAATGTTGTAATTTTTCTTGTGTCCGCCTTCTATTTATAGTTTTCGGCTTATCCCTATTCAAAGCTGTTGCCGTTCTCACCGCGCCCTTGGCAGTGTTAAAATCTTTGATTAGCTGCATGCATGCCTATGTGGCCAGTGTGGATCTGGCCAATGTTGACAAACGAGAACGTTTGGAGAAACGTGCCAAAGAAGCTAGCAAACGTTCGGAGTAAATGCCAAATGTATTGCGGATTTCCTTATTAGGTTTTAAGTCGCAAGTCCAAACATATGTGTATGGCTTCCATGTCAATGCCATGCCTATGTGTTTTTGTTGTAGCAAACAACAAAATGTATCAACAAAAGATTCCACTTTATTTATTTTGTAATTACTACTCAGCAAAGAAACTATATGATTTTATATATGTGTGTTATTAGTTTTCTTCTTTATATACACATAGCATGTATATTTGTCGTTCAACTAATCGTTGCACGTTCACACATAATTTATTAAAAAAGAAAATACTGAAAATGTTTCGAGAGAAAAAAAGGAAGGTCCATTTTTTTTTGTTTGTAGCTTCTAAGTTATTCATTACGCTATAAGGTATTGATTATTTATTAAAATTTTAAATTAATTTTTACTTAATTTTTAAGTAGCTAAACAAATTTTGTTTACTATTTATATACCAAAACATTTGTTCTTTTCCTGAGAATTTTCTTTTAATACAAAACCCCCTATTTTCATCGACTTTAATTGTAGTTTTTCTTTTGCTTTGTTGTTGAAATTTTTATTAAAACCAACCTGATGATTGAGAGAATTTGAATTATTGTGTAAATGTCAATGATTGTTTTTTTCATAAAACAAATATTTTGAGAATATTGAACAAAAATAAAAAATTTAAGCATTTTATTAAGGCAAGAACAAAATAGGTTATGTACCGAAGAAAGTTATATATATGTATAAATGTCTACCAAACTTACAGTAGTTGTTTTATTTTTGTATGGTATGTAGGGGAGAAAAAAATTCTGTTTAACAGAAAGAAAAGCGAAATGGAAAGAGGTGAATGTGAGCGAATCGAATTCTATCAAAGAACTAACCATCAAAACGATAGCTTTGCTACAGACATCCTCTTGGAGGGACAAAGAAGGAAATATGGCAACAGATATAACGCCTATTCAGTATGAGATAGCAATAACCGGGTCGAAGAATAATAAGGCAACAGTTGCCGGCTGGACTAGTTATTTCAGGCTATTGAGGAGTATGCATCAGCTTGTATTGTATATGCGATATGGCTAGAAGAAAGAAAGAAAGAACATCAAATCGACAAACGTATCCTGCTACATAAACAAAGAAGGAAATTTGGTAACAGATACAGTTTATGTGTAGAAAACCTTTTTCCAGCTGCTGGCATCGGATGGCGGTAGCAACGAGCGATTTATTGAGCATCCCGAGAGCGTAGTCACTCTAGAAGGAGAGCTATTCGTCGTATCGGTGGTCTCCTGCCCGATGTAGGGCGTACACTCGATTAATCGTTATTTGATTAATCTCGGCCTTTCATATAATCGAACAATTGAAAACGACACATTTTCAAATAAACAAATAATTGAATAATTTAGGATGGTTAATCGATTAATCGTTTAGAAGTTAAAAACGCTTATAAATATAGGAATTATGTCAAAATTTCTTTCGACCGTGATGTGAATTTTTTACTTTGGTTCAAAAAGAAGATCAAATAAACCCGATCTATTTGGCCTACTTACAACTCAAATCGAAATATTTGTAGGTTAAAAGTACGTTTACATTAGACACTAAATTCGGATTTATGGTCTTTTCGAAATTTAAGTGCTAAATCATTTGTTTTTTTGACAAGTTTTACCATAAATAAATAAATCTGATTTTGGTGGATTTACATATTATTAAATCTCAAATAAAACCGCTTACATGGCCGAATAATCGATAAAAGTATCAAAATATACAACTGTTGTCAAGAATTGCGCAGGGATCTGTGTGATATGCACATTCATGTATGCGTATCTACGCTTGTGTATGCCACTTAAATCCCCATAAACGTACGGATTTTGGGTTTGGTTAAATCCAGGTCATAAAAATTTATATGTAAATAGGCTATAAGATCTCAAAATATGTTCTATTTTCTTTTGTTAGACATATTTTTCAATTAATCGGTTAATCGATAGATCGGCAAACTCGTTCGTTCTTGCTCGGTTAATCGTTGAACCTAAATTTTCAATTAAACGATTAATTGAATAATCTAAAACTACACCCTAGTCTGATGGACAGCCATCACAAATTATAGTTGGTCTCCAAAGGAATCTGAAGAATCTGAATCTATTTGGAGTCGAGTACCTTACAACTGTCCACTCTTATAGTACCCGATGTCTGGAAGATGGGCAGAGTGATCCCGCTACTGGATTTAGTCGAAACACTTGAGAGTGCAACAGGGAGTTTCCCCAAAGCGGGGTTATATCTCCGACATTGTTTAACCTCTACCTATCCTCCATTCCACCTCCTCCAGACGGCATAGAGATCGTATCATATGCGCCCGATTGTACGATCATGACATCAGGCCCCACACACACATTGCTGACACTGCTAGAGAACTGAAGATATCTGCCACCAAATCTTCAGCCACATTGTTCACTACATACACAACCGCTACCGGGTGAAAGTTGTCCTTGAAGAAGGACCGCCACCCATCGCCCCTGAGGAAATTGAACTCCCTCGATAAACCAAAGTAGTTCTGGCTAAATTACGATCCAGCAGATGCAGCCGCCTCAACTTCTACTAAGCAAAGATTAATGCAAACGTACAAGATATGTGTCGCGATTGTGACCTGGAACCACATGACACACATCATCTGTTTAACTGCCCGGCACGGCATAACAATGAGCATTACACAGTCTGGAACTTTGAGCTCCAATCTGTTTGGTGTTCTTCGTTATCACGAGAAACTTAGCTGGGTGCTACCGTGTCCGCATGTTGTGGATAGTGGAATTCTCCATATGCAAATGTGGCTACAACAACAACACGATTAAATTCGATATTAAATTCTAACAATAAAGATATTTCAAGCCATGTCTGAGTTTGTTATCCCTGCAAAACTGATACGACTTTGCAGGATGACGGTTACTGACACACGCTCCTCAGCTAAAATAGGAAAGAACGTATCTGAATTATTCAATACCAAACAAGGTTTCAGGCAGGGAGAAAGCCTATCGTGATATATCTTTAATATCCTGCTGGAGAAGATTACACGAGAGCAGCTGTGAATAGGTACATTACTCAGAAGAGAACATTTGTTACTCGCCTCTGCCTACGACATTAATATTATGGGTCGATCACCGGAATTTCAGCAATTGCAGCCTTTGAAAGTATCGAAGACAGATCAACGAAAATGGGTTTGGGAGTAAATTGAGCTAAGACAAAGTGGATGAGATCAACCCCCACAAAGCACTGTAAACCCGAGCAGATTAAGGAGATGGATAAAGTTGGGAACTACAATTTTCAGCTGCTCAACATCTTACCAAAACGAAAGACACCAGTTTTGAAATAAAACAAATATTGGCTTACAGAGTCTACTTTGCATAGAGCATGTAGACGAGTGGCAAAATCACCTTTCGACAAACGAAAATTCCATTATACAAGACACTGATAACCTTGCTGTTGTATGGCTTCGATGCATGAATACTCGCGAAAGCAGACAATAAGAATTGCAGAAGATCGAGAACTTGGTAAAGTTACACGGAGTTCGGCTAATGGAACAATCGTTTGTGATAGCAAACTAAGTAAGTAAATACTCAAAAATGCACATTTTGCCCATGAACATTTCACTAAGGAAAGGAGTAGTGTGCTCTCAGTTGCCATCAAAAATCGCAAGTGTCGCTTTGGCAGGATTTAGAAGATATCCTCATTCACGTGTCACGGAATGCCACAGTCGGCCGGAAGCTCTGGAAACCTTGGTTTTTGAAATACAGAAAGTAATTAAAGCACTCTTAAATTCGGTTTTTAATAAAAAAACCAAAAAGAAATGACCCTTTATTTAACATAAATTTAATGCTAGATTAAAAACAAAGAAAATATTTCATTTCAAAACAAAGCAAATTATTTACAAGATTTTTAAAATATGGTTAATAACCTCAGGGGATAAAGGGCAAAACATAAATTTTCTAACTTCTTTAATTATGATAGCAACAAAACTTAAAATTTACTTCAAACCATGATTAAAATGTTATAAAAACAAAAGTTAATTCACTTGTATCTAGTACATAAAATGTCAAAAAGATAGAATGGTATATTTTGCACTTTACCTAGCATCATATAGCTCAGGTTTAGTATATAAGGCATTCAATTAAAGCTATATTTTTAATAGTCTTTAGAACTGCATTTTTGTTAACAAATGTTAACCAATATTACATAAATTTTTCGAAAAAAATATACAAAATTATAAAATAAAATGGTCTTTTCATTTAATAAAATCAACAATTATTTTAATTAAAAATGAAAAATATACTTTTTGAAAAAAATTTCGTTTGCATCTGATTTTTTGATATTTAAGGCCAGTTTTCAGTTTTGAAATTCATTTGGGAATATTCTTTTAAAAAACTTATAATACCACAAAGAGATTTCTTCTTCCCTACCTTCAAATATTCGATAGATTCGTAAAGCTTCCATTAGCATACTGTTAATGCATTTCATTATTGGTATGGCGCCAACGTCAATTTCCGGAAAGTTTACATTCAATTTAAAACGTAGAATCTTAAGGAAATACTTCTTCACTTTGGCATTTAGGTAAATTGAAGAATATTTCATTTGTTTCTCATATTGTGTGAGTATAAAACTCCAAAGTTTGATGTCATTTACTCTGCGTCTATTATCTAGAAAGACAAAATATATGAATAATAAAATACAACAAAGTTTGACTAGAATATGGAACAAGTATTCGACTTCAATTCAGGATAAGAGTTATAAGGTATTTTCAATAAGACCATTACTAAACTCATTTTTAATTTGATTTAGATTTTGGTCTCATTGTCTTGGCGCTTTACTTGAAGGCCTTAGGTATATTGCGTTCGCTCTAGAAGATAAAATAGAGGA